>NC_142611.1:32051332-32354363 GCF_059453375.1 Lepisosteus platostomus | reverse complement strand
CTGAAGATATTACTAATAGTATTAATAATGGATGACTTTGGACAAGCTGTATACTCAAAGTATAATTTCTTTAGCACATTTGTACAAGCACTTGGAATCTGTCCAAGCCATACTTTGTCAGGCATTTTGTTTTACTTCAACGGGCATAAAAACTTCCTTGCTTTTAACAGGGCGTTTCATAATTTCTAACTACGAAAATGATTTAAAATGCGACACCTATCATTCAACTAGAGCTTAAAATATCACAAGGATCCTCAAGAGCACAGCAAAGAGTGTATTAAAAGACACTTGTATTTATCAACGCTTTCTTTTCCGTATACCAGATTTTATGGAACCACTTCAGAGGGGTGTTCCAGGAATCGGCACTTTAAAGAAAAAAATACACACCAGTATTCCATTTCTCCCTAAACATTGTAAGCTTCGAAGTCTTTAACTAATGTGATACCGGAGTCAACAAGCATACTTTTAGAATTTGATTAAAAGGGAATATAATATGGAATCGCGTATCTCAAGAATTTAATAACGGTATGATTATATCCGTGTACTGCGGCAGGGCTGTGTAGGGCTGTTTCGCCTGCCTGTTCATGCGAGCTGTCTTGTAGCTTACTGGTCTAGGTGCGTGACTACCAACTGGCAGGTTGTGTGTTCGGATCCAGCTGGTGCTGGACTTTTCATTTTTATTTATTTATTTTTTAATCGCGTAACATAAACATATTACCGTATGCAAACTGTACTGTATACAGTATGTATATGTATATTTAATGTCTTAACTGTGCCCGTTTAAGTATTGAATATTCATATCTAATTTTACCACTGAAGGGAAATCTTAGTAGCTGAGCATAAAAAAATAGGAGCATACTGTAACGTGTGTGAAGGCCATAAACGATATTAATTTTGGAACATAAACATACAATATATGGCTGGTCTCGGTACTTTAAAGAAAAAAATACACACCAGTATTCCATTTCTCCCTAAACATTGTAAGCTTCGAAGTCTTTAACTAACGTGATACCGGAGTCAACAAGCATACTTTTAGAATTTGATTAAAAGGGAATATAATATGGAATCGCGTATCTCAAGAAATTAATAACGATATAATTATATTCATGTTGCAAAAGAACTGCAACGGACATAAAAACTCCCTTGCTTTTAACAGAGCGTTCCATAATTTCTAACTACGAAAATGCCAGGTGAAAGGATTTGTAAACATATTTTGTTAAAGCAAGTCAGTTTTTTCCGCAACACATAAAATACATTTTTCCAAGAAAGTTTAGCCTTTGTCACTAATGAAACCACTAAATAAAGACATAAATATAGAAATCTTAAGATTTGTTTTATTTAATGTTGGTAGCAGGATGAACTGTCAGAGTGTATATTTTGTCGCAGAGTTGCTGCAAGAAGTTAACAGTGAAAAAGGTATTTAGAAATGAGTATGAATAATAAAATGTATTAACTAAGGAGTAGGATGGCACAGGTGTTAGTATGTTTTTTGTTTTGTTTCTTTTTCATAAATACAACAGTAGTACCTGATGTCTCAGTGGCTTTCAAAATTAAATTATGCATGCAAACCTGTGAACTAGAAAGATAACTAAGATATCCATCCATTATATTCCATAATATCCATGAAATATATGGCGCTGAAATATGTGTGACGCAGTGGTGGCCTGATACGGTGAGGTGCCCTGGCAGCTGTATGATGCAGTGGTGGCCTGGCACGGTGAGGTGCGCTGACAGCTGTGTGGTGTGGCGCAGTTGTGGCCTGGCACGGTGAAGTGCGCTGGCAGCTGTGTGATGCAGTGGTGGCCGGGCACGGTGAGGTGCGCTGGCAGGTGGGTGATGCAGTGGTGGCCTGGCACCGTGAGGTGCGTTGGCAGCTGTGTGGTGTGACGCAGTGGTGGCCTGGCACGGTGAAGTGCGCTGGCAGCTGTGTGGTGTGACGCAGTGGTGGCCTGGCACGGTGAAGTGCGCTGGCAGCTGTGTGGTGTGACGCAGTGGTGGCCTGGTACGGTGAGGTGCGCTGGCAGCTGTGTGGTGTGACGCAGTGGTGGCCTGGCACGGTGAAGTGCGCTGGCAGCTGTGTGGTGTGACGCAGTGGTGGCCTGGTACGGTGAGGTGCGCTGGCAGCTGTGTGGTGTGATGCAGTGGTGGCCTGGCACGGTGAAGTGTGCTGGCAGCTGTGTGGTGTGACGCAGTGGTGGCCTGGTACGGTGAGGTGCGCTGGCAGCTGTGTGGTGTGACGCAGTGGTGGCCTGACACGGTGAGGTGCCCTGGCAGCTGTATGATGCAGTGGTGGCCTGGCATGGTGAGGTGCGCTTGCAGCTATGTGACGCAGTGGTGGCCTGGCACGGTGAGGTGCGCTTGCAGCTATGTGACGCAGTGGTGACCTGACACGGTGAGGTGCGCTGGCAGCTGTGTGATGCAGTGGTGGTCGGGTACCAACCACGCACTTCACCGTGCCAGGCCACAACTGCGCCACACCACACAGCTGTCAGCGCACCTCACCGTGCCCGGCCACCACTGCGTCACACCACACAGCTGCCAGCGCACTTCACCGTGCCAGGCCACCACTGCGTCACACCACACAGCTGTCAGCGCACCTCACCGTGCCAGGCCACCACTGCATCATACAGCTGCCAGGGCACCTCACCGTGTCAGGCCACCACTGCGTCACACATATTTCAGCGCCATATATTTCATGGATATTATGGAATATAATGGATGGATATCTTAGTTATCTTTCTAGTTCACAGGTTTGCATCCATAATTTAATTTTGAAAGCCACTGAGACATCAGGTACTACTGTTGTATTTATGAAAAAGAAACAAAACAAAAAACATACTAACAACTGTGCCATCCTACTCCTTAGTTGATACATTTTATTATTCATAAACAGTTAACATTGTTAGCAAAATATTTTGAATTATATTTAACCCTATTTTTTCTTTAGTTTTGTATTTAACTTATTATATGATAGTCAGACTTAATGTATATTTGAACAATGAAAATATATTTTTACAAGATTTTACATTAAGCACTTAAAATTAATATGGTTAATAATAGTAAACTGTAACATGCTGTAACAAGATCGGTTAAACTGCGAAGAAAATGCTTTCAGAGAAAATGTTTCAGGTGTGAAGAACATAGATCTCCAATGCAATTTCAACCAAACCTGTTCCCACACACCCTGCCCCCACTACCATTAGAATATACACAAACATTTTAGCGTTTCATTCTGAGCAGAAGACCCTCACACCTGAAGAGTGCTGGCTGTGACGAATTAAACCGGTTTTACAGGTTTCAATCACAGACCATGTGACATGGGAGTCAGGAAACTACAGTAACACCGTATTTGATAACGCTATAAAAACGCTATAAAATAATGTGACTTGGCACAGAACAAGTTTACAGCACAGTACAAAAATAAATGCTGACCATGACTTTAGAAGCATAAATTGCCTTACACTCAATTTAAACACAAGCTGTCTTTAGCCCTCTAAGCTGGTTCATACAGAAATGTAGAGATCCAGGCTCAGAACACAGAGCTTCATTAGCGAATACATATGCAGGACAACTAGAGAAGACGTTTTACAGAGGATGGATTGTTAGAAACATCCCATCAGACATCCCATCATATTCACAACGTGAAATCTAGAAAATAATATTACGTAACCAAAATCCGCAATATGGAAACAGAACCTGTGTAATTGTTGATAGATGATGTACTCGTAACATTTTTTCAAGACGAACTACAACATTTAAAAAATGACTTGTATGTACTTGATATCTCTAATCAATCCACGGGTCCCAGCACAAAACGAAACTAAAACGCATACCGTTTCGCGCTTCTTATTAGTTGCTCAAAAGTAATTTGACCGTATGAAATGCATAATATAAACCTAGAAACATATACGTGAGCAGTACTTAAGCACTGTAGTATCGGTGTTAAGACATACCTCTCAAATACTGTAAATCAAGTTAAAAATATCTCAAGACCGATTCTGGTCATAATGAAACCATGTTTCGTGTATGTTTTCTTTTTCATCTTGAAATAACTCATTTCTAAATACCTTTTTCACTGTTAACTTCTTGCGGCAACTCTGCGACAAAATATACACTCTGACAGTTCATCCTGCTACCAACATTAAATAAAACAAATCTTAAGATTTCTATATTTATGTCTTTATTTAGTGGTTTCATTAGTGACAAAGGCTAAACTTTCTTGGAAAAATGTATTTTATGTGTTGCGGAAAAAACTGACTTGCTTTAACAAAATATGTTTACAAATCCTTTCACCTGGCATTTTCGTAGTTAGAAATTATGGAACGCTCTGTTAAAAGCAAGGGAGTTTTTATGTCCGTTGCAGTTCTTTTGCAACATGAATATAATTATATCGTTATTAATTTCTTGAGATACGCGATTCCATATTATATTCCCTTTTAATCAAATTCTAAAAGTATGCTTGTTGACACACGCGTTACAGTATGCTCCTATTCTTTTTATGCTCAGCTACTAAGATTTCCCTTCAGTGGTAAAATTCAATATCTACAATGGGCACAGTAAAGACGTTTACAGTAAGTCTTTCTACGACAGACCAACGGACCACGAGTGCCCCTGTCGGTCAACCAATCACGCACCGCGGTATTTTGCGTCATCGCGCGTCACGATGCACGACGCCGTAGCCATTTACCTCCGGTACGTGTCTGTACCGCGCACTTTGAATGGCTGCATCTGTATGTTCCTCTTCTTTTTATGCTCAGGTACTAAAATTTCCCTTAAATTGTAAAATTCCATATAAATATTCAATACTAAGCAGATTAAAGCATGCACAGTAAAGAGATTAAATGATTAAATTGTTTCACTAACAACTAATGCACCACGAGTGCCCCTGTTGGTCATTTTGGTCAGCCAAATCATGTACCACATTACAACACGGCGAACTGTGGGTAATTTCGCTCTGTACGGGGTTGTGCCATGGATTTTGAATGGCTGGATCTGTATATGTACTTTTTGTTTGTATACACACTATTACAGTATGTGACAGTGGGATGTATCAGTACAATATTACTGACAAACATCTGTGTACAAAAATTGAATGTCACTTATCACATATTGGGAGTCTGATATGGACTCACCAACATACTTTATGTTCAGCTGATCAGTATTATTTTAACTCTGTAATTTAAGTGCTTGCAAGACTCTATAGCTACAGAAATTATAGCCCTGTGTAAAGAGATCTCACTGTAAAGTCAAGTGTTGAACATATTGTATCATATCACACCTTAGACAGAATTTAAGGTCATAGTTTGAATATCTTGTATACAGTAGGTTTTTGCAAAGGCTTTTCTTATGGTAGTATAAAGTCATAAAAAAGATGGAATCCAACAGACATGCCTTTGTCAAACTACAATTTTGGTGTTATAAATGCCTGCAAAAAATCAATCTGCAAGAAATTTTAAGATTCTGGATGAATTATTTGATTAAAAAAACTCATGACTGTTTTAATGTGTAAAGGGAATTGAAGTCAAACACTATAACAATGTAATACAAAGAATATATGAGGTAACTGTCAAAATGCCTTTTTATATTACATTTACAGAAAAATACAGAATGCTTTGCAAATGTAGTCACCTCCTTCTGATGTCCCATTTTTTAAACTTACAATTGTATACATATTTCTAAAGCTAATATTTAAATGAAATATGTAATGCTCAATCTTAACACTTTCATAGGCAACTGTTAGTAAAACAGATACAAAATTGAAAAGATAAACAAAACAATTGCTTGCATATGTATTTACTTCTCTGAGTCTCTACAAAATGGAAGCACCTAGGACAGCAATTAGAGCTTCAAGTCTTTTTGGATAGCTTGGACAAGTTGGTTGGGAAATGTTTATTGACGGCAATTTTCAAGTCTAGCCACAGATATTCTATTGAATTAAAGGCAGAACTTTAACTGGGCCACTGAAGAATACTTCACTTTCTTCTTCTTCTCTTTCTGAAAGATTAATGTTTGCCCAGTTTTAAATCTTTAGCAAACAAAAACAGGTTTTCTTTTAATATTTGCCAAATTTGCTGCCATACTTTTGGCCTCAGTCATGACAATGTTCCAAGTCCCTGCTGATAGAAGGCTGTCCCATAATATCAGGCTGCCAACAATGTGCTTGACAGTAGTGATGGTGTTGACTGGGTGATGTACTGTGATGTCTTTGTGCCAGTGATACCATTTGCATTTAGACTAAAAGTTCCAGTGTTACAATCCCATCTGATGACAACTACTTCTAATTTTTTGAATAATCAGGTGCCTTCAGATACAGAAATAGTAGTATTTATTCTAATATCATGTTTAAATTGTTATTGCATACAGTCTCAGGAGAATCCACCTTTTTCGTAAATTTTCTTTGCTGTTTTTGTTGATGATTAAATTCTTTCACACATAAAATTTAAATATGAGCTTCAAAGATTTCATTAAAATAATCACTTTAGAATATTTTTACAGCTTTAGGTGACTAAGAAGTATTTCTTAGATTTTAGGTTTGTGAGACTTGGAAGAGTAAACACTTCTAATTTCAAACCAGAGAGGATGTTTGCTGAGGTCTTGGTGGTCCCTTGAGCAGAAGAAATTGTAAAGTTTACCTTAATATACCTAGGTAAGTTATGGATTAATGAGTGTCAAGGAGCAGTACAGACATACACAATATAAGATCACATTAAGATCTCAGAAGAAGAAGTAGAAACAAGAAGGAAAAGAGAAGGACAAAAAGCAGGCAAGCTGAAAAGAGACAAGAGTCCGGAGAAGTTGGAACTTGTATCTTGTGCCAGGAGAGAGCCCCTACCTCTCTCCTTTACCAAGTGTGCCTTAATTATTACTTCTCTCAACAAAGCTGTGCCAGAGAACAAAGAATTCAGGTGCCTCCAATTATACCAGCCACTCGGGTATATTGCTAGAAATCACAAGTTGGGGGTGATTAATAATTATTTCACTTATTGACTAAATTTGTAACAATATATTAATAATTTGTAATTCAACAAAATATGACATTATTGAAAGTGGGTGATTGCTTTTGCAACACATTATACAGTAAATCAGTTAGTGCTTTAAAACATGGGTTGGATTAATCTATCTTGTACATCTAGCATGAATAAAATCACCCATGTTTTATTTTTGCATTATACAGGCAGTGAAACAAACATTACCTGATGGAAACTGAAAAACACACTATGTACTATGACACTATGTCTTTCCTTCTTTATGTCTAAACACTTTTCTTCGACTGAAATGTTAGTCTTCTTGTTTTATGCTCATAATTAATCCTGATCGATCTGTAATCACAGCAAATGGCCTTTTATCTTTATGGGTGTATAGAGAAGAAATGTTAATGATGGGTTTTGAGTTATTATGATTGGTTTAGTGAATGTAATGAATTAGCCACTTTAAAATCTAAGATTTGCTCCTCATGCATTACTTACATTGTAAGAATTGTTGTGACCAGCATTTTAAGATGCATTTTGAAGATTACAAATGACAATCTTGGAATCCTCCACATAAATCTAAGATGTAAGAATAACAGATAGAATTAGTCCAATAGTGGAGCCTTTAAGTATTTTTTTAAATACGTATAACATGCTGTATAATACATACTATACTATATATTATATTACCTAATTTTATTACATCTAAGACTTTTGCAATCAAAAATCATATTTCTGTAGTATTACTGAAATTTAAAATGTTGATGTGGTTTTATTATTTGGTGGCACAGTGGTGAAGGAGTTAGCATTGTTGCTTCATAGTTCTGAGCCTCTAGGTTTAATTCCAGACATGGGGTACTATCTGTGTGGAGTTTTATGTTGTCTCTGTTCATGTAGGTTTCCTCCAGGCACTCAGGTTTCCTCCCATGGTCTAAAAACATACTGGTAGGTTTATTAGCGTCTGGCAAAAGCTATTGTGAGTGTGTTCTTGTTTGTATCTGTATCTGTGTGTGCCCTGTGATGGACTGGAATTCCATTCAGGGTGTAACCTGCATTGCTCCCGTTGTTTGCTGTAAAAGGCTCTGGCTCCCCTGCGATCCTGAATTGGAAGAAACAGTTAGAAAATGGATGGAATGAAGGTGTTATCCTTCTACATCCACATAAATGGGTAAGTACAGTAGATGATTGCTTTGAAAGTGCACAAAAACAATCTTTCTACTCTGTCTTTGGTAATGCCTCAATTTGAGGATTATCTCCATCCCCTTTCACTTGTGTCTCAGGAGTTCAGTCCTAGAGATTTTAATGCAGTGAAATTTCTACAGATATTCTTAGCAGTGTTTGTCTCGTTGCTGTTTACAACTCAGTTCTATATCTTGCTTATACTCACAGATAGAAATTTGTCTTTGGCTTCACCCATAAAAGTGGAAAACATACAAGCAAAACATAAAAGTCACTTAAAATGACACGAAGTACATTAAATCACAAAAACAGTATGTATTCCATAAATAAATGGATTAATAAGTAGATAATGGGGGACTACATTCATTGAGCAGTTATATTGCAGTCAGGACAAAAAATATTGTTAGCCTCATCCTGACGGGAACGTTGTGAATTGAGAATGGAGTGGATGTGTGAAATCAGCTGTGATGTTCCTTTCCAGAGCCGTATTATGATATAAATCGCAGAGCTGGGGCTGCTGTTTCCCAATTACTTTTCCAGCCATATTCACAACAGTTTAGTTTTGCTTTTCAACCCGAGGTTTTCATAACAAACTGTTATATTAAATGCCTGGATGCTCTAAACAAGACTTTTATATAACATCTCTAGGCCATTTTAACTAACATTAAAGTTCTTTAGTTTTTTAATTAAAAACAGCATCTGTTTTGCTCTCTTAGACATGTTGTCTATAAATTCAGTGTAACTCAGCCTCTGGTCAGTATCTGTTCCTAGATATTTAGAACTATCCACAACTTCTACAAATCGACCATTGAGTACTGTGGGCTGCAAATATTGCCCACCATTGGTTTTAGCACTGAAAATAAGCTCTTTATTCTTGGTCACTTTTAATTCTAATTCACTGGATTGGCACCAGTTTTCAATACTGCTGTTTTTAAAGTATATTTCCTCACCTGGAGGTTGGTCCTTTACACAGTCCCACAAGCACCATGTCATCTGCCCATTTAATTAGACTGACTGGACTACTCTGAATCTGCATCTCATTAGTATACTGTGTATTGAGAACAGAAGAGGTGAAAATACACAACCCTGGGGAGCAGCTGTATTTAAAATTAATCTGAGAATACACCATAAAACATTACTATTCACATTCAAATGAAAATAATATGAATTTGCATGGTGTTAAAAGCAGAGCTAAAATCAATGAAAATAACTTGCACAAAATGAGTTTGAATGTTGAAGATGCTTGGCTATGGAATTAACTAAACTAAGTGTTCCATCCGCTGTCTGCTCTGTAACGAAACTGTAGTTGATCCAAGACATTAGTCACTGATTATATAAAGTATTTACTTACATCTCTTTCCATACATTTGGCTAAACGAGAAGTGAGAGCCACAGCTCTAAAATCACTGAGTAATGTAGCCTCTGGCATTTTTGGAATAGGCACAACCGTAGATACCTTCCATGTGTCTGGTACAGTATGGACATTGAGCAAACACTGAAAAAGTTGTATAAAAACACCTTTAAGTTGGCTAACACAGACCTTTAGCACTTTCCTCCTTAAGCCATCAGGTCCTGGTGCTTTGTTTGTTTTGATGCGCACTTAACATGTAACTACTTCCTTTTCCAACAACTGTATGCGTATATTGTGGCCATATGGAAACTTTGTCACAGATCTCCTCACTTTTGCTTTTGGAATCTATGGAGACAAACCTGTAAAACTATGCTTACTGACAAAACTAACACAGTCTGCAATATGTACATTTTGCCATGTCCTCTCTCTCACCATCATTAAATTTAGCCCATCCCATGCTTGCTTTGCATTACCCATGTAAAGCTTCTGCTCAATTATATTTTTAAAATCTGTTGTAGCGGCCAGGCTTATTAAAATACAGGAATTAAGTTTTCTGCTCCCTTGCCAGTTCCTCTCTCCTTCATCTCAGTGGTGCTTGATACAGAGAGGCTATTCCATTTGGTTCACAATGAAGGTGCTTTTCTAGCTGATAGAGTGTCCTGATAAGGAACAACTGCCAAAGCTGAGATTCTCCAGCAACCCTAATAAATGGTCATCTCTGGCGCCTCAAAGTCTGGGAGATTCTGGGAGAGTCTTATTCAAAGTTGTTTATAACTCTAAGGTCAGAGTGCATTGATACTCATCATCAGCCAATCAGGAACTGGTAGGGCAGGTTAACCCCACGTGGGTCTCTGATGCCCATGAAACTTTCAACCAATGAACAACCTGCAGTTCCTCCAGGTAAAACAGGCAGCACAAGGCGCCTCCGGGGGCCTCCTGGACATTCTCAGACTCAGAGCTCCTCCTGAACATCCTCTGACTCAGCTCTGACCACCATGTAACGGCCAGTGTGTCCGAGTGCCAGGACTTTACTTTGTTCTAAGAGTCGAGAACGGAGGTAGCCAGTGCGTAACCAAAGGATCCACCCGAGGTTAGCCAGCAGCAAGCCTCATGAACCCACCGCGAAAGCTCACCTGATCAACAAGTGAACTACGGTCGGAACTGTGGACAGCTGAATCCAAGTATTCAGAACTAGCACTTCATCAGGAACGAAGTGGTCTTCCTGCCTAAAGAGCGTGACCTGCTGGGACCCACAGTCACTTTTCTCCTGTGCACAAACTTTGCTAGTTTCAGCCAACACTAACTAGCCAGTCTTCAGAGAGCATCAGCAGCACATCGCAGCAGGAATCTCTCCCACCACGTCGCACAGCACTGCCTGGCACAGAGCCAGAGAGTGCCAATTGGACAGCAACAAGCCTCCCACTGCTTCTTTGTGCCTGCGGGAGATCTGAATCCACGCAGATTAGATGAGTATTCAACATTCTGCATTACCGCTCGAGAATTCAATTGTTACCTCAACCAGAGTTGACATCAATTTAATTCCTAAGAGTGATGTACTTGCTTTTGAGTATCTAGTGTAGAAATTGTAATCCATGTTCATTCACAAAATGGTCTAAATGAATGATATACTGAACATATGTACCTCTTGGTATTTTTAACTCTTCGTGACTGAATATATACCTGTTGTATTCTGCTTACCCTCACAATAAGATCTGTAATATTTATATGCACATTTTATGTATTAATAAATGTATTCTCATGTATTAGTACCCGTCTGTGTGCATTGTTTGAGTTATCCTGCAAGGTTGATTCTAATAGCCATCAGAAGAATCATTTTGTGACAAATTGTCCCAGTTAAGCACAAAACCCCTACATTTACTGGTGCCTCATGAAATCCCAATGTATCTGCTTGGCTCAGAACACTGTCTTAGCCCTTTTTACTTTACTCCTAAATTCTTTCTCTTTCTCCCTGATCATACCTATATAACCTTTAATAAAGTCAAGCTGCTTCTCATTTATACTCATCTTAAGTTATTTTGACAACCATGGCTTACTGTTAGGAAAGATTCTTGTATACTTTGTGTTATTGTGTCTTTACAATATTGGATATATGATGTTACAGCATTTGTTAGCCCATGTGCGTCAAGACCTGAGACAAAAAACACCTGCCCGTCCCTGGTTTCAAAGCAGTGTTTAAGTTCCTCCTTACTCCGTTGAACCACAGCTCTACAGATTTTGGTTCTTTTGCGTTCAATCTTCTGTCGAAATTTCAGAAGAAGGTAAATAATATTGTAGTCAGATTTACCAAGGTGGGGTCTCCACACTGCTTTATAAGTTTTAAATATGACAGATCGCAAACACCTCCTGATCCATAGACCATGCGGGCGCATCATTAAAGTATTCAGTGATCTTGGATCAGACACGTAAACAAGAAGATCTGTGATCTAAACACTAAACTCACAGTGTAGTGTTAATTCATAAAGTTTGTTATTCAGAGGTCCAACATTAGAAAGAGTTATTACCGGAAGAGGGTGGTGGGTTCCACATCTGCACAGTATATTCAGAACACCACCTCTTGAGCTCCATTTCTTTGTTTTGTATCCCTTCTGTATTTTCACTTTCCATTTTTCCTTACTTGTTCTGAAAGCGAATTGTCCAGCCAAGATAAGGTGGCTTCCCAGAGAAGATGCCCCTTCTTTTACTGAGAGTAGAAAGTCCCGGGAATATGTCTGCATGTGTAAATGTCAGACCCCCCAACTCTGTTTTCTCCAAGAATTGCTAAATGTACTTGAATAAATTAGATCAGGCTGCCCGTAACCAATAGGGTTGTAAAGTATTCCATCTTCAAACTTAGTGCATTAAAAAAAACACGCATTTTTGCTGACAAAAACAAACAGATAAACACAAACAGAGGGAGAAGCTCAGGGTCATCAATGTGGCCGTGTCCCCAGAAATTGTTCTCTCAGCTTTGGTTTTATGATATTTTTTTAAACTGTTCAGTTTCTTTTGACTAAATATTTTTAAATCTTGTTATAGGTTTTGGACCTGGAGAATCTCAGCATTAGTCAGATTAGTCTTAATGAGCACTGTTAGAGCAAACCTCAACAATGGCGATATTCCATAACTGTATCCAAGCCATTGTTTTTGATGCTTGCAAACAAGCCTAAATGAAAAGAAACTTGTGTTTTTAATTTGGAATAATTCTGTAGCTAGCAGATATTTTATTATAATATTAAACAGTTGAAGGAAAAAACTTTGATTCTTTAGCTTTAAATGACACATATTTATTAACTGAGGGATATGGTAGATCTCACAAAAGCTTCTATAAATCAATTATTCTGCCAAACAAAATATCATACAACCATGAGAAGTTATTTCTGGAGAAATAACTGAAAATCACTTTCAGTGTGTTACTAATTAATCATTTGTGCTGGGCTATGACAAGATCGGGTAGCATCCTTTAACAGCTCAAAGATTAAATTCTATCCTAAAGCCTATTACATCAAGTCTATTGATTATCCTTACGAGGTTTGGAATTACAATAAAATTGAGGTAACAAACAACAAAGCAGAAGAAAACACTATGCTATGATTTAAGTAGGACCGAGTCAATTCATAAACAGTCTAACCTACTGCTTGGACATGGTACAATTGCTTCAATTATTTTTGGTATTTTGCATACAGTATGTGTATTTCCATCAATGGAAGTATGCCAGTGCAGTCTGTACTGTGCATTGACTACTCATATTGAAATGTATGTTGATATCAGTTGGCATAGTGCTGAACAAATGGAGAAATACAATGTTTATTCTTCTGTACCTAAAGTTTGCGATCAGGTCATTGCAATTTATCATTAGTTAATTTAAGAGTTGTCAGAGACCATGTGGATTTGACGAGCCATTTTAGTTTCTCTGGAATAAAATGATGCAAATCAAAGACTGTCAACAAAAATGTAAATATTGTAACATTGGTAAATACCATAAGCTGCATACACCAAAATATGAATCATAACTAATTGGTTAGATCTATATTAAAAAATAATTAAGGTTAAAAAAATCCATTGAATATGTGAGGAGAAAACAAAAACATTCTTGGCTTGTTTGAGCTCACTTGAAGGTCAAGAACAGAGGAGATAGCATCTTTGTATGAAGTGATATGTAACGATGCTCTGTAGAGGTGAAAAGGATCCGATCCAGATGCAGGAGTCGCAGGGAGGTAAGTAAACGTACCGAGCAAATCCAGGAGCTGAGCCGTAGTCCGAAGGCGAAGGTAAGTCGAGATCCGGTAAAGGCACTGGTGGCGAACAATCCAAAACGTGAGACAGAATCGTAGTCGAAAGGAGAGCTTCAGGGTCAAATCCAAAACAGGCAATGATAGCAAACAATCCAAAGGGCGAGACGAGATCCGAAGTCCGAAGGCAAAAGGTGCAGGCAGAATTCCAGGAAGGCAAAAGAGGGGTGAGAACGCTAGGCTGAGCAACAAGAAGAGAACTCAATACCGAGCAACGGGAATCAGGTGCGAATGGTATAAATAACCCGGCGTGCCGCACGGTAGAGCAATTGCAGGTGTGTTAACCGCAGGTGCGGCGGCGCTTGTTAGTAGTAATCCGCTGCTGGTGCTGATTGGCTCGCTTACGTGTTGATCTCCGCTGGCTGGTGGTCGTGACATGATATCTCTGAAAAGATCACTGTCTACTGTACATGTTGAGCAATTAAGCATAAAAAGACACAGAGTAAAACATAAATAGGGGAACTTATTACTCCAGGACAAAATTTGTTCTCCATTTCTAAAATGCATTTTAATGTTCACAGTTATGAAACCTGTGAGCAGTTGAAACAAAAGTTTATTTTGGAAAGAAAAAGAAAAACTCTCTTTCCATTCAAATACAATTTTGGAAAACCAGAAACATTTTTTAGAAAAGAAAATGGGATGAAAAGTGGAGCAGTTCTTTGAAAAACATTCTCATAATCAGCATTTATTCAGTGCAATAACTTAAAATGTTTACATTTTATAGTATGGTTTTATTTCATTACCTTCTGATTATATAGGACAACAAAATAAAAATAAAACACGTTTATGATACTTTTACCAGAAAGGACAGAAAAATCCTGTGCCTCATGGTGATGAACTGCAGTCTGTTCATCAAGAAAGCCATGAATGTGAAAATGTTAAATTCCTGATTTGTTGCTTTGCATTCTTAAAATAGCTGAACCAAAAAATGCTGACAGGCATAACAGCACTGTAGAAATGCATAAGAGGACAAGAGGCATGTTACTATATATTGCTGAATCCTCTTATAGACTAATAGACCTTCGAGCAAACAAAAGCGGCATATTGGTTAATCTGTCAATTCCCTAGCAGACCTTGCTCTATGTAATGTTTGACTTTTACTAATTTTGACAGGTCTGGCGTTGGCATAGTAAAGCTCCAATATGCCTTAGGTAACCAAGCAGTTCATCTGCCAAGGTGATTCATGGCATATTGAGGTCTTTCTACTGCTGTACAATAATTGAAATCTGCACACACAAAAATATTAACTGAAGACAATTTAAGCATATTAATAAATTCCTCAGGAATGAAGAGAAATGGTGTTCATGGTTAATTCTGCATTGTGACTTTATGAAATCAAAAAGCCATTGACAAAACTATTATCAATCTAAATGGTTGTTTTTTTAAGAATTGAATTAATCAGTGAATTAATATATTGATATATATTCTGAAACATTGTATATCCTTATTATAAATAATATTAAAACATAAAAATAACATTTCAATTGTTGTATTAATTGTAACGAGAGGAAAACTACAGTGCCTTGCAAGAGAATTTAACCCCCTTGGACTTTTTTGACATTTTATTGTGTTACAGCATGGAACCATGATGCATTTCACTGAGAACTTTTGCCACTCAACACAAAGTACTCTATAATGTCAAAGTGAAAAGAAAATCCAGACATTTTACTAAATTAATTAAAAATAAAAAACAGAAAATAATTGAATGCATATGCATTCAGCCCCCAGAGTTAATACTTGGTAGGAACTCCTTTGGCAGCAATTACAGCTGTGAGTCTCTTTGGGTAAGTCTCTATCAGCATTGCACATATTGACACAGGAATGTTTGCCCAGTCTTCTTGGCAAAATTGCTCAAGCTCCATCAAGTTGGATGGGGACCGTTTGTGAACAGCAATTTTTAAGTCATTCCACTAATGCTCAAATGGATTGATGTCTGGGCTTTGACTGGACCACTCCAGGACTTTTACCTTTTTGGTTTTATGCCACTCCAGTGTGGCTTTTGTTGTATGTGTCGGGTCAGTGCTCTTGCGGGTTGCAGCACCTTTTCCTCCAGGATTTTTACGTACATAACTCCACCCATTTTCCATCTATTTTTATGAGTTTTTCAGTCACTGCCTAATCACTGTAGGGATGATGTTCTTAGTGTGATGTGCTGTGTTACAGATGCAGCCATTCAAAGTGCGCAGTACAGACACCGGAGGTAATTGGCTACGGCGTCGCGCATCGTGACGTGCGATGACGCAAAATACCGCGACAGGATAAAAACAATAACAACAATAGTGTTAGGCTGGGCAAACGATTTTCTTATAGAAATACAAAATGAGATATAATGATTTGTTCTGGCTTAGACACTAAAGATTACAACCCCCCTCTCTGCGGGAGTGCTGGCTGTGACGAATTAAACCGGTCTCACAGGAATGTTCAAAGTAGAAGGGGGCAAGCTTTCCAGCAAAAGACACCTCCCCCCCTCCAAAAGTACAGTACTTACTAGTTAAGAAAGCTAGGCTCCTCAATGAAATCGCTTTAACATGCTAATGCGTTGGTGTAACAGTCCGGGCGTGGCAAGCTTCTAATGTCAACTCGACAATGGCGAAAGGAACCCTTCTTTCATTGGAAGACAATGAACATATTCTAGCCCTAAATGAATTAATAGCAAACATGGTTTACATAAAATACATTTTTCCAAAAAAGTTTAGCCTTTGTCACTAATTAAACCACTAAATAAAGACATAAATATAGAAACCTTAAGATTTTTAAAATACATGACTTTGTTAAAATTTATTTAAAATAAAAACGATTACAAACGCCAGCGGAGAGAGAGAACAGGGGAGGGATGATGGGGAGATGAAGAGGGAGATGGGGCCTCATTTGGGAAAGCACAGCAACACTTAATTCTGTCTTATTAACAAGCATTGCTGCTACACGATTAATCCAGTGATATTGCGTGATACTGCGAGACGCCCACCGGGGTATACCGCGAAATACCCCACCCATTTTGAATGGCTGCATCTGTAGGTTTGCGCCAAACATAAAGTTCAATTTTGGTCTCATCAGACCATAGAATCTTCCTCTGAGTCTCTCACATGGCTTTGGGCAAACTCCAGTCGAGATGTGATGTTAATTGTTTTTTTCAACAAAGGCTTTCTTCTTGCCACCCTTCTGTACAAGCCAGATTTATGAAGTGTGTGTGCTATTCTTGTCTCATGCACAGTTTCTCCCATCTCTGTCATGGAGGACTTTAACATCTTTAGAGTTGTCGTAGGCCTCTTGGTGGCCTCCCTTACTATGGCTCTGCTTACCCGGACACTCAGTTTTGGAGGACGGCTAGTTCTGGGCAGATTCAAAGTTTTTCCATATTTTCTCACCTTTTTAATGATGGACTTCACTGTGCTTTGAGGTATATTCAATGTCTTGGACATTTTCTTATATCCTTGCCCTGACTGGTATTTTTCAAGAACCTTGTTTTGGATCTGCTTTGAATGTTCCTTATTCTTCGTGGTGTAGTGTTTCTATGGAAATGCACTAAGTGGAGAAGCTCCCAAACACAGCTGTGTTTATTCTAAAGTAATTTGACACACCTCAGCTGCACACAGGTGGACTCCAGTCAAGTAATTATGTGACTTGGAGAAGAGAGTTAGTTACTTTAGAGGTAATTTAAGTGTGTGGGGGTGAGTATGTATGCATTCAATTATTTTGTTTTTTATTTTTAATTAATTTAGTAAAATGTTTTTTTTTTACTGTGACATTATAGAGTACTTTGTTGATGAGTGGCAAAAACTCTCAGTTTAATAAATCATGGTTCAATGCTGTAACACAATAAAATGTGAAACAGTCCAAGGGGGGTGAATACTTTTGCAAGGCACCGTGTATCTGAAATAGAAACCTGAAAATTATTTCATAATGATGTCACTGCCGTGGCTCCATACAGTTCTGTAAAAAATAGTACCTAAACATTTGATTATTTCATAAGAACAATAACATTTAACAAACTCTTCAAATTATTTACAGGGTAATTGGCTCATATGAAAATTTATTAAATATACATCAAGTGAACTTCACTGCTGATACAGATTTTTATTTCTCAATATAGCCCACTTCCATATGCACTCAGTTTGATGGAAATCTCTCTTACTTCTAGACTAAATACTGAATTAATATTAGTTGCATTTTAGTCATACAGTTTAATTTGGTTATGTAATAAAATGTATAAAGGTTTTAGTTGTATTCATTTTCAGTCTAAAAGGAATTGTTTTATTGTTGTAATTATTTTTTTAATTTACACTTAAGACTGTTGTTATTGGACACTTACTGTATAATAAACATACAGTATATGGCTGATCTCGGTAAAACTCCCTTGCTTTTAACAGAGCGTTTCATAATTTCTAACAACGAAAACTATTTAAACTGCGACACTTATCATTCAACCGGAGCTCAAAATATCACAAGGATCATCAAGAGCACAGCAAAGAATGTATTAAAAGATACTTGAATCAGATACATGAGAATCCAAGCTTTTTTATCTATGCTTTCTTTTCTGTATACCAGATATTATGGTACAACTTCAGAAGGGTGTCAGCCACTCATATTCCAGGAATCGGTACTTTAAAGAAAAAATACACACCAGTATTCCATTTCTCCCTAAACATTTTAAGCTTCGAAGTCCTTAACATGTGAAATAGTTTGTATAAAAAGTGGTAGTTTTAAGCTTTTCTGCTAATATAATATGGAATCGCGTATCTAAAGAAATTAATAACAGTAATACATGCTGTACAAAGTCTGTTGATTGTGTATGTGTAGGGCTCTTTCACCTCTGCTCATATGACCTGCCGGTCTACGTGCCAGATTAGTAACCCATAGGTTGTGTGTTCAAATTCAGCCGGTGCTGTGACTTTTCTTTTAACAAACATTTCTTTGAAAAAATAGAATAGCAATATTATGGACAATTAATTGACTTTTTATATTTCTAAATATCACAACACGATTGAATTTAAGTCATTTTTAATAACAATAAATAGTCACCTTCTTTCCTTCTGACAACTGTCCCTCCTTCTGCTTCCTGGTTCTATCGTGTTTGTGTGTGGGGGGATCCCTTTAGATCTCCCTTCAGATTTAAAAGGTTATTAATCATATCTTCAGTGTCGCATCTTCCCAGTTGTAGTGTGCTCTCACGAGGCACCAGTTCTGTAGGGTTTGGGCATTTACGGGGACAATTATTAATTGTAGCCATAAATCACACAATTGATTCTTTTAATGTCTTTAGAATCCAACCAGGCGATATAACTCAAACAACGCACACACACACGGGTACTAATACACAAGGATACATTTATTAATACATAGAATATGCATGTAAACCTAGCAGATCTTTCGTGAGGATTATCAGAATACAAAATATATATATTCAGTCAGTTACAAAGAGTTACACATATCAAGAGGACATATGTTCAGTATATCATTCATTTAGACCGTTTCGTAAATGAACTTGGTTATAACTTCTACATTGGATACTCAAAACAAGTACATAACTCTTAGGAATTAAATTGATATCAACTGGTTGGGATAACAATTGAATTCTCGAGCTGTAATGCAGTGAAGTTGAATACTCATCCAATCTCTGGGGATTCAGATCTCCTGCGGGCTCTCTGGCCCCGTACCAGGCTGTGCTGTGCGGCTTGTGACGCTGCGCTGCTGATGCTCACTGACCGGCTAGTTAGTGTTGGCATTAACTAGCAAAGTTGTGCACAGGAGAAAAGATGACTGTGGGTCCCAGCAGGTCAGGAAGAGGACCGGTTTGTTCCTGATGAAGCGCTAGTTCTGAATAGTGATTCATCTGTCCACAGTTCCAACCTGTTCACGAGGCCTGCTGCTGATGCTAACCTCGGGTGGATCCTCTGGTTACTCGTGGCAACCTCCGCTCTCGACTTGTAGAAAAAGGAAAGTTCTGGCACTCGGACACACTGGCCATTCTGTGGTTGTCCGGGCTGAGTCAGGAGGCGCACTGCGAGAATGTCCTGCCCTTGGGAGCCTTTCTGCTCCTGGGCCATCCTGCCCTGGAATTGTCTCACACCCCTGGAATTCTTAGAGTTCTCCTTAGAATAACTCCTACAGGCTCTCTGTGTTGCCTGTTTTTACCTGGAGGAACTTCAGCTCGTTCATTGGCTGACAGTTTCCTGGGCATCAGCGTCCCACGTGGGTTACTCAGCCCTACCAGTCCCTGATTGGTTGATCAAGGTGAGATATGAGTCACCTACTCCTGACACTTAGGAATGCAGTCCAGATGTCCATCTGGCACTCCCTAGACGGATAGGTGCCAATGGATGACCATTGATCATGATAGCCAGGCTTTAGCTAAGTGCATCCCCATTTGGGAGCCGTCCCTTATCAAAATAAAAAATATTTTTAAATCAACCTGCATGAATAGTTTCTCTGTGGCTGCACCACAGAGATGAAGAGAGAGATGGGGCCTCATTTGGGAAAGCACAGCAACACTTAATTCTGTCTTATTAACAAGCCTCGCAGCTACACATTGTAGCTGATCTTTTGCTGCCTAGGTAAACTATCACAAAGCTTTAGAGAACTTAACATTTCTATTATCAACAAATTGTAAATACGATGTTTACATTGGCATTATTAATTTTTCACTTGAGTGTATGGAGGATTGTCAGCTGTCACTGAGAGTAGACCCCCCCTCTTAGGCTACCCAAATGATCTTTTACATTTTTATAGAGAAATGGAGGCTGTACAGTATGCGTTACAATATAAACATTTATATTGATTTAAATCGCGTTTTGATTTAAATCGCAAACGCGTGTTTAATTATATGTATTTTTTTATTCACAATCAGACAAATGCAACATAAATTGTTATCTTTGTCTTCTAAGTATCGTAATAAACTTTCAGCATAGCTTTCTCCCCGTTTAGATTTATTTTTCTTGGGATTTTGGGATCAAATGTGGAAAGATTAGATTGTAATTGTTTTTGTTTTTTAAATACATTTTAGAAAAGTGTAATCTATACTAAAAAGCTGTATTTATTTAATACCACTCGATACTTATATTAATGGAGTTTAGTTCATACTGTTTAAACTTTTATTTTAAATTGTATTACATCATTGTACATACGTTTAAAAGAGAAGAGAGAAAACTCAAGCCTTCTTCAGGTGTGAGGGTTTCTTCCCTGAATGAAATGCTAAAATGTAATGTAGGCTCTGAATGGGTTCAATTCAGTGTGAATTGTAATACTAATTAAATGACCCCGGGCACTTTCCAGCCCCTCTGACAGCAGGAACTCCTATTCTTACAGTAGCTCAGTGGCTTTCAAAATTAAATTATGCATGCAAACCCGTGAACTAGAAAGATAACTAAAATATCCATCCATCCATACCGGTAACTTAATTAGTTTATGGGAAAACTGGCCCTGGTGTGTATGTGTTTGTGTCTGTCTGTCCTGTGATGGACTGGCGCTATGTCCAGGGTGTATTCTGCCTTGTGTCCGTTGCTTACTGGGATAGGCTCCAAATCCTCTGTACTGGATAAAGAGATTAGAAAATGGATGGAAGTAAAGGCACTGTGTGGATGGAACTATACACAGTGTTAGAAACCCACTATGAAATGGCAGCATCTCACTGAGAATAAAGTATTTTATAGTGCTGGCTTAAGGAAACAGCCTTTCCACCTCTCTTGCACATCAGTATCCAAACCTAGTTATTTAAACAAATTGCCTCTAATTATAAACATCTTAATATGCTGGCTCTGTGGATCAGCATCAGCTATGTTTGCCCATTCCTTCAATTCATTTGCATCCAACACACAGTTCAATGGTAGCAACTACACAAAATCTAAAATACAATCCTCATTTCAGTATCTATGTAAACATACAGTCTGTTAACTTCATCATCTTCATCAAAAGTATGCCTAACCCTATTAGGAAGTGTTCCTCAGCTTTCCCAAAATTATATTTTTCTTACCAACATCTCTAGTCTTTTATCCTGCAATAACTCAGCCAACACTTAAGTCCCCAAAAGCTGCTTGTGTTAATTTCTTTAAATCACAAATATCATATGTAAATACTGGCCATGTAATACTCTGCATTGTGGAATAATTTATTTTAAAAGGAACTAGAGAAACTAGGAACTAGAGAAATCGAGAAAGGCTTTTTTTTTCTAGAATTAATAAATGTACATCCTGTTCACTGGGGAAATGAAATCCACACTGAGCAATCTTCAATATGTTCAGAATATGACAGCGAGAATCCTAACAGGGACAGAGGGACGCCCTTTCTTTGGTACCGGGACCAGGCATGATGTCTTCCAGAGCACAGGGACTTTCTCCAAGCACAGGCTCAGGTTGAACAGTCGCTGGAGCACTCCGCTCAGCTGATCAGCACAGGCCCTCAGAACTCTGGGACAGATGTTATCTGGTCCTGTGGCCTTACCCTGGTGCAGCCTCTTCAGCTCCTTCTTCACCTGGTCAGCCATGATGGTCAGTCTGGCTTGGGGGATGGTGCTCATAGCGCTTTCAGTGCTGCAGGTGTTAATGGCGGAGGTGTTAGAGAGTGGCAGCTGTGGGGGATGGGTGGGTGAGTAGCTGTCAGGGGTTGTAGCTGTAGTCGGCCATGATTGTGGGGGGATGGAGGAGGTGTTGGGCAGTCGCAGCTGTGAAGGGTTAGGGAGCATGTGGCTGTGGGGGGATGGGTGTTGAGCCACAGAGGACCCAGAATCAAACCTGTTAAAGAACTGGTTCAACTCGTTGGCCATCTCCAGGTTCCCCTCTGTTGCACCCCCAGCCTGTTTGAAGCCAGTGATCTCTCTCATGCAGCTCCATACATCCCTCACCCTATTCCTTTGCAGCTTGTCCTCTACCTTCCTCCTGTAGGCATCCTTGCCCTCTCTTAACTTCTGCTTTAGCTCCCTCTGTACACGCTTGACCTCTTCCTTATCCCCCCTCCTAAAGGCTCTCTTCTTGTCATTCAGAAGAGCCTTCAGGTCGCTGGTGATCCAGGATTTGTTATTGGAAAAGCAGTGTACCTCTTTGGTGGGGATGGTGTTGTCTACGCAGAAGTTAATGTAGTCAGTGACACAGTCCACCATGCTGTCTATGTCGTCCCCATGTGGTTCGCACAGCACATCCCAGTCAGTGGCCTCCAAAGCACCATGTAGATCCTCCATAGCCTCCTGAGACCATCTCCTCACAGTCCTCATGGTCGCAGGTTGGCGCTGGACAATAAGCGTGTATAGTGGTGTAAGCAAGACAAGTTTGTGATCTGATCTGCCAAGGGGGGGAAGGGCTGTGGAACTATATGCATCCTTAGCATTGGCATATAATAAGTCCAGTGTTTTGTTTTCTCTGGTCGGGCACTTAACAAACTGTTGGAAAGTAGGCAAAGTGGTGGAAATAGATACGTGGTTAAAGTCTGCTGAAATAGCTATAAAAGCGCTAGGGTGCTTTGTTTGTAGCCTGGCTGTGACTGTGTTTATGACGTCACACGCTACCTCTGCGTTTGCCGTAGGTGGAATGTAAACAACAACAAAGATGGCGCATGTAAACTCCCGCGGCAGATAGAATGGAGGCAGTCCTATGGCTACCAGTTTGATGTCCGGGTTACAGACGCGCTCCTTAACATGAGTATGTCCAGGATTACACCATCTGTTGTTGACAAGCACCGCAAGCCCCCCTCCTTTCCTCTTACCGCTCTCGGTGTTTCTGTCCGCCCGCACCGTCTGAAAGCCGCCGATGGTAAAGTTCGAGTCTGGAATAAGTTCCTGCAGCCACGTCTCGGTGAAACACATGATACTGCATTCACGATACTCCATCTGGCTCCTCACCAATGCTCCCAGTTCGTCCATCTTGTTCGCTAAGGACCTCACATTTCCCACGATGATCGAAGGAAGGTAGGGTTTAAATCTCCTTCTCTTCGCCTTTCGCGTCGCACCAGCCCTACAGCCTCGGCTTCTCCTCCTCAGCTCCTCCGGCACCGATGGCTTCTCTCCAGTGACTAGAGCCGGACGCGCTAGCGCGATCAGCTGGTTCTGCGTGTAGACAATGCCTCTGTAGCTATCGGCATTGCAACCCGATAGAAACAGAGGTCTCAGCTTCCTAGTATCCATCATGTTATGATCGCAAATCTAGTTGCCGGCAAAGGTATGAAGAAAAAGGTATATAATTAAACACGCATTTGCGATTTAAATCAAAACGCGATTTAAATCAATATAAATGTTTATATTGTAGCGCATACTGTACAGCCTCCATTTCTCTATAAAAATGTAAAAGATCTTTTGCACAGCCTAAAAGGGGGGGGGGGGTCTACTCTCAGTGACACCTAACAATCCTCCATACACTCAAGTGAAAAATTAATAATGCCAATGTAAACGTCGTATTTACAATTTGTTGATAATAGAAATGTTAAGTTCTCTAAAGCTTTGTGATAGTTTACCCAGGCAGCAAAAGATCAGCTACACTGGGAAGATGCGACACCGAAGATATGATTAATAAACTTTTAAATCTGAAGGGAGATCTAAAGGGATTCCCCCCCCACACACACACACACACGATAGAAGCAGGAAGCAGAAGCAGGGAAAGTTGTCAGAAGGAAAGACTATTCATTGTTATTAAAAATGACTTAAATTCGATCATGTTGTGATATTTAGAAATATAAAAAGTCAATTAATTGTACATAATATTGCTATTCTGTTTTTTCAAAGAAATGTTTGTTAAAAGAAAAGTCACAGCACCGGCTGAATTTGAACGCACAACTTCAGGGTTACTAATTTGACACATAGACTACCACGCTACCAGGAAGGTCACATAGAGGTGAGCAGAGGTGAAACAGTCTACACATACACAATCAACAGACATTGTACAGCGTATATTACTGTGTTGCAGTACACAAATATAATTATATCGTTATTAATTTCTTTAGATACGCGATTCCATATTATATTAGCAGAAAAGCTTAAAACTACCACTTTTAATACACGCTATTTCACATGTTAGTTAAAGACTTCGATGCTTAAAATGTTTAGGGAGAAATGGAATACTGGTGTGTATTTTTTCTTTAAAGGACCGATTCCTGGAATATGAGTGGCTGACACCCTTCTGAAGTTGTACCATAATCTCTGGTATACAGAAAAGAAAGCATAGATAAAAAAGCTTGGATTCTCATGTATCTGATTCAAGTATCTTTTAATACATTCTTTGCTGTGCTCTTGATGATCCTTGTGATATTTTGAGCTCCGGTTGAATGATAAGAGTCGCAGTTTAAATAGTTTTCGTTGTTAGAAATTATGAAACGCTCTGTTAAAAGCAAGGGAGTTTTTATGTCCGTTACAGTAAAAGAAAATGCCTGACAAAGTAGGGCTTGGACAGATTTCAAGTGCTTGTACAAATGTGCTGAAGAAATGAGCAAAAAAAGGCATTTATTCCTTCATCATATTGGCTAACTTATGTCCTGTCCTCGTTAGTTAGATCAACAAAATGCTGTGGTGTTTGTCAAAGAAAAAAATAAAAGTATTTTAGTTTAAAATGACGGTTAGAAAGAATGTGGACCAGCGTAATACTTTGAGTTTACAGCTTGTCCAAAGTCATTCATTATTAATACTATTAGTAATATCTTTGGTAAAGGCTTTGATGCATAAAATATTTCTACATAATTAACATATTTATGATAAAGGTAGGTTGTGTACTTTTGTCTAACTGCCCAATCTTGCTTTCATAAAATATACCAACTTTTTAATGACTGATGAATAACATGCTGTAATACACAGTTTAAATTTAAAAGCTCAAATGCTGTACATGAGAGGTTAAGCTTTATTTGCTCCTCCTGGAGGTTTGACAAGGTGATTCCGGATACTTTCCGGCATGACGTCAAATGACGCGTTACACCATGTGATACTGCGTTTTTATGCGAGACGCCCACTGTGGTGTACCGCGAAATACCCCACGCGTTTTGAATGGCTGCATCTGTAGAATCCACATAACAGACTTTAAATTTGACTGGATTCAAAAAGTCATCAAGTACCCTTGCAATTTACTGGATAATGTACTGTAGCTACTTGTTTTTTTAATTTATGACAAGTCAGACAACTCTACTAATTATAAATTGTAAAAATAAATATGTATGGGTGAAAACTTGCTGTTGAGAAGATTATGTTTTCAGTTGTTTCTTTTTCATCAACTTCAAAAGTGTAATTCAAAGTATACAAATACTAAGACCATTCACCAATCTTGGAATGGTTTAGTGATTTAGAACAGCATAATCTGAATAAAAAATGATAATCGGTCAAAACATTACTAAGATCTGTGTAGTACATTTCAATGAAAAACAGGATAAGTGAAAAAAATGACATGATATTGAAGTTCTGCATTAAGTATATAATAAAACACTAAGCAATTTTGCAGAAATTATTGTTTCTGTTTCAAAATTGTGCCATCTGCATTGCTATAAATTCCAAAAAATATTTAAGTGGGCCAACAAAAATTGCACTTCAAGATTATGTATTAGAATTCTTACAAACATGGGGGGTTACAACTTTGGTGAAAACAGTAATAATCCATGCACACTTGGTTAAAAAATTTTATTACTATTGTAGCGGCAATGCTTGTTAATAAGACAGAATTAAGTGTTACTGTGCTTTCCCAAATGAGGCCCCATCTCTCTCTTCATCTCTGTGGTGCAGCCACAGAGAAACTATTCATGCAGGCTGATTTAAAGATGTTTTCTTTTGATAAAGGACGGCTCCCAAATGGGGATGCACTTAGCTAAAGCCTGGCTATCATGATCAATAGTCATCCATTGGCACCTATCTGTCTAGGGAGTGCCAGATGGACATCTGGACTACATTCCTAAGTGTCAGGAGTTAGTGACTCATATCTCACCTTGATCAACCAATCAGGGACTGGTAGGGCCGAGTAACCCACGTGGGTCTCTGATGCCCATGAAGCTTTCACCCAATGAATGAGCTGAAGTTCCTCCAGGTAAAAACAGGCAACACAGAGAGCCTGGAGTAGGAGAATTCCAGGAGAAGGAGAATCTCTAAGGAGAATTCCAGGGGTGCGAGACAATTCCAGGGCAGGACGGCCCAGGAGCAGAAAGGCTCCCAAGCACAGGACATTCTCGCAGCATGCCTCCTGACCATCCTGAGACTCAGCCCGGACCAACACGGAACGGCCGGTATGTCCGAGTGCAAGAACTTTCCTTTGTTCTAAGAGTCTAGAGCGGAGGTTGCCAGAGAGTAACCAGAGGATCCACCCGAGGTTAGCACCAGCAGAAAGCCTCGTGAACAGGTTGGAACTGTGGACAGCTGAATCACTATTCAGAACTAGCGCTTCATCAGGAACAAACCGGTCCTCTTCCTGACCTGCTGGGACCCACAGTCATCTTTTCTCCTGTGCACAAACTCTTGCTAGTTTCAACCAAAACTAACTAGCCGGTCTTCAGAGAGCATCAGCAGCGCACCGTCGCAAGCTGCACAGCACAGCCTGGCACCGAGCCAGGGAGCACGGATTGGACAGCAACAAGCCTGCAACTGTTTCTTTGCTTGTGTCTGCAGGAGATCTGAATCCCCAGAGATTGGATGAGTATTCAACTTCACTGCATTACAGCTCGAGAATTCAATTGTTATCCCAACCAGTTGATATCAATTTTATTCCTAAGAGTTATGTACTTGTTTTGAGTGTCTAATGTAGAAGTTATAACCAAGTTCATTTACAAAACGGTCTAAATGAATGATATACCGAACGTATGTCCTCTTGATATGTGTAACTCTTTGTAACTGAATGAATATATACCTTTTGTATTTTGATAATCCTCACGATAAGATCTGTTAGGTTTATATGCATATTTTATGTATTAATAAATGTATCCTCGTGTATTAGTACCTGTGTGTGTGCATTGTTTGAGTTATATCGCATGGTTGGATTCTAAAGCCATTAAAAGAATCATTTTGTTATTTACTGCTACAATTAATAATTGTCCCAGTTAATGCCCAAACCCCTACAGAACTGGTGCCTCGTGAGAGCACACTACAATATATTTAATACAATTACATGAAACACAAACTACACTATGCACAATAAATCATACGACACACAAGTGTCACAAAATAAATGGGAGCCTACTGTATGTCCCTACTGTATGTACTGTATGTCCCTATTCTGGAAATGCAGCACAAGCAGGTGAGACGTTTCCAACCCTCGTATCTTGTACACAGGAAACCAGAGCTCCCTAAACGCACAGAATAGCAAGCTCTCTTTAGCAACCTTGCTATTACTATAATTACTAACAATAATATAACTACAACTAACAACTACTACTAACAATAACCTAAGGATTCTGTACATAGTAATAAAAAAGAACTATAAAAAATTAAACAAGAACACACAGAATAGAGTTTTGAGTTTGGATTTGAAGAGCATCTATGAATTTATCTCAAGTAGACAATGAGAAAAAGCATTCAATAATAATGGTGCGGCGACAGAAAAAACACAGTACAGTGAGCAAAGGACCAACCTTAACTGACCGGAGCCTATGAAAGGAAATGTAAACATAAAGGAATTAAAAAATACATGAAGGACCCAGATTACTTAAAGCCTTTACAGTGATTAACAATGTCTTGTATTGAATATGTGACTTTATAGAAACCAGTGTAGAGACTTAAGTGTCAAAGTGATATGGTGCCAACGTGGTTGTGAGTTACAGGTCTAGCTACAGAGTTTTGGACATACTGCAACTTACCAAGAAGAGTGAAATGATTCCCATAGAGTAAAAAGTTGCAGAAATCATGACTTGATTATATAAACGCATGAATACGGCACTCAAAATTGAACATTAATAGAAATTAAGTAATAGAGGCAATTTATTTTTTTTCACATGGAACTTCAAAGGCAGGAGAGAATCAAATGTGACTCCCATATTCCTGACTACAGCTGACACCTGATTGGGGATCCATCCACAATTTCTGTGAAGTTCTCTACATTTTCCAGTTGACATTTGCTATCCACAAGTCAAATTTCTTTTTTGTCACTTTTTTGTTACTATTTAGCTTCTGGACATTTTATGTCAACCAGAGTTTAATGTCACACTAACAAGAGATAGTGACTGCAGGGAAGTCGTTAGTGAATTCTGCAGACATCATCAATTCCTTTCTGCGTTTTAATATTATAACACAATCTAATATGGTTGACGTGGTAGCACAGTGGTTAGCATTGCAGCCTTGCAGTGTTGGAGCCCTTAGTTCTATTCCTGTAGTGCTATCTGTGTGAAGTTTGCATGTTCTCCCATCCTTGTGTGGATTACTTCCCACAGTCCAAAGACATATTGGTAGGTTAATTAGCTTCTGGGAAAATTTGCCCTGATGTGACTGTAAATGCTTGTGTCTGTGTGTGCCATGTGATAGACTGATGTCCCTTCCAGGATGTATCTCGCCTTTTGCCCATTGCTCACAGACTTACTGTATATTGGAAATCTCAAAAATATCTTTACAAATAGCACTATATCAGCAAATTAATTTCATACAATGAATCATCAGAAATGAAGAATGTTTCATCAAAGCTGCCTCAAATTTGTTGCTAAGTGAAGAATGTGAAATATATTTTAACACTTAGGGTGAGACAATAAGCCATTTTATGAGAAATAAAATGTTTACATCAGTCCAAATATTTTTTTAAAGAAATTGTAGATATAACTGAAAGTCTATGGCATAAGGTGTACAAAGTGTGAAATGCATAAAAGAATTTCAAATGACAATTCCTCAGCCTTATTTATAAGTCATTGTGTCGATTAATAAATGTGTTTACCAGACAATTTTTTTACAAGCATATTGCCTGCATAGGTATATTACCTGCCAGGTATATACAGTAGGTATGTACTAGGAATACTACCTGCATACTACCTAAATAGAGAGAGGTTTTTATAATATATACAATGTCCTCAAAAAGAATTGGAACTGCAAAGTCAAAACTTATTTTTGCTTTACATTGAAGAAATTTGTGTGTGGTAATTATTAAGAATAATAAGGAAAATCAAAGTGTTTAATTTCTCCTTACAGTACCCCATTCATTAAGATATGACAATGAGCTAAGCTTTCTATGGAGCATTTGTTCAACTGTACCGTATTGTATCTGGCACTTTAAGTTAGTCAGGGCAAAAAAAGTAGAGGGCCAAATGATTTTACTTATATGGAATAGAATAGAATCTTTATTGCCACACGACTGAGGCGGGTGGAAATTGTTGTTGGTACAGCTTTGCTACACACGTATAACTATGACAATAACATACATAATATAAATACAGGACCTGAATACACAATATACAAAATACATTTGGTGAGTTGATGCCCTGCAATATAAACATAGACAAATGAGTGCAATTTAAATGTGATACAGGTCATAATGCACAATACAAAATTTCTGATGGTTGGGGCACACTTGTTGAGAAACCTAACAGCAGTCGGGAAGAAGCTGTTTTTGAAACGTGAAGTTTTGGATGTCAGTGATCTGAAAAGTCTACCAGAAGGGAGCAGCTGAAATATATCGTGCGTGGGGTGAGATGGATCCGCAATAATCTTTTTAGTGCGTATGTTAGGTACGTTGAGTGTACAGGGATTCAACTGTAGAGAGAGCAGTGCTAGTAATCTTTGAGGCCTTCGTAACAATACGTTGAAGTCTTTTCCTTGTTAGGATGTCTGTGCTTCCATACCACACAAAATTGAAGACGTCTGAATGCTCTCTATAACGGCTGTGTAGAATCGGACTGTAGGTGTTGACTGACTCCAAACTTCCTTAATTGTCTGAGGAAGTACAATCTCTGATGTGCCTTCATGATTAGATGGTCTGTGTTAATGTGCCATTTTAGAGAGCTACAGATATAGGTCAATTTAAATGAGTCGGTTACGGCTACTTGTTGACTATTGATAGAGATTAGGGATTTGAGATACTGTGAGCGCCTGAAGTCCATAATGACCTCAAAAGTTTTGGACGTATTAAGGTGTAGATCACTGTTAGCATACAAGTGGCTGCTCTAACTACTTCCAGCCGATATTATACTTCATTGTTTCCAGTAATGAGCCCAATGATGGCGGTGTCATCTGCATATTTAAGGATTTTGACAGTACTGTGCTGTGATGTAAAACTGTTTGATAACAAGGAGAAGAGAAGCAGGGGGAGTACACAGCCTTGCGGCCCGCCTGTGTTGATGGTCAGAGAATGGGAGGTAAACTTATTCACCTTGTAGGGGTTTTGTGCATTTGCTGCTACAATTATTAATTTAGCAGTGTCACAGGATGTGGGCCATTGAGGCAGTCACGGGCAGGGATTGATTGGGTTATGTTGATTAGTGTTGCAGGATGTGGGCCATTGAAGCAGTAAAAGGCTGGGAGTGATTAGGTTATGTTGATTTCCAGGGTGGTGTCAATGTTGCCTCTCACTCGGGGGGGGGGGGGGGGGGCGACTGCAGTTGTCCCAATGAATACCGTCTAGCAGGAACAATTAGGTATCGAGACTTGGAGGTGTGAGGAGTCGCTGAGCCAGTTTAGCCAGACAAAGGGAGGAGGAGAGAGAGCCAGAGAGTGGACAATGACCTGATAAGGTCCCATGACACCTAGCTCGGCACCCCCAGAGTCCTCAAACAACACAAGCTTCCTCCTGGAAAAATACTGGGCAAACCCGATTCTGCCAGGGACTGTGGAAAATCCCCTGAAAGGGATTGGCTAAGCAGAGGGATAAAAACACCTTAGACAGGACAGAGGGGTCTCGGCACTCCCACTGGATCCTGGAGAAGACACAGGCAGTGCCGGGGAAGCTGCAGAGTGCGAGACCATGGAGGCAAGGACCTATTAATCCAGGAATTGACAACTACAGACATTGACATTGTAACAAAGGTACTGTATCGAGACTTTTTAATACCTGAAGGCAAAGGACAAAGAACTCGGCCCAGCTAACCGATACAAACTGAGCGGAACTAGAGTACAGCTCGTGGGAGGATTTCTAGTGTAACCTGAACGGAGATTGGGAAATTGAACTGGGTGATACCCCTCTCCATAAAGTGATTGTTCGTCTCCAAGCCATCAACGACTTCCACCGATATTAAGAAGAACTGTGGTAGTGGCCTCCCTTCAGTACTTTACAAAAAAAGGACTGCTGTCCCTCTGGATTTCATTCTCTTGTTGTTGTGGATGTTCCTTTTCTTTGCTTCTTAGAATAATAGATTGTGTTGATGTATGTAGAAAATAAAAAGGGGAACTTAACTGATATTAATGTCTATTGCTGGTCTGTGAGTGCATTAGTGATTCTGGGAGATAAACCGAACCTGTGGAGAAATAAGGAGGGCCTAGCACCCTGTCCGATTTGCTAGGTGGCGTAGTCATACACAAGACAGGAACATTCCTCGCCCAGAGGGTTCACCTTACTGTGACAGCAGTAAGTCACAAAATGATTCTTTGATATCTATAATAAAAACGATTATGCAGAACAACTCAGTAATGCACAGACGGATACTAATACACGAGAATACATTTATTATACATAAAATGTGCATAAAACATAACAGATCTTAAAGTTAGGGTTAGCAGAATACAAAAGATATATATTCAATCACGAAGAGTTACAAATACCAAGAGACACAAACATTCAGTATACCATTCATTTATACCATTTGTATCGTTAATGAGCTTTGATTACAACTTTTACACTAGATACTCAAAAGTAAGTACGTCACTCGTAGGAATTAAATTGATATCAACTTGGGTTGAGGTAACAGTTGAATTCTCAAGCTGTAATGCAGAATGTTGAATACTCATTCAATTTATATGGATTAAGATCTCATGTAGACACAAAGGAACAGCAACGGGCTGTTGCTGCGTTCAATTGGTGTCCTCTGGCCCAGTGCCAGCCAGTTCTGGTGTGGCTGGAGGTGTGAGAGAAGGAGGGAGAGATTCCTCGCACAGGCAGTGACTCTCTGAAGACCTGTTAGTTAGTCATGGCTGAAGTTGCAGAGTTTGTACACAGGAAAAGTGACTGCAGGTCTGAGCAAGTCACACTCTTTAGATGGAAAGAAGACCAGTTCATTCCCGATGTAGCGCTAGTCATGAATACTGAGATTCACCTGTCGACAATTCCTACCGTAGTTCACTCGTTGATCAGGCGAGCATTTACGGTGGGGTACAGGCAGGTCACGAGGCTTGCTGCTGGGCTAACCTCGGGCGGATCCTTTGGTTACGCACGGGCAACTTCTGGTCTTGACTCTTAGAACAAAGTCAAGTCCTGGCAATAAGACACACTGGCCGTCACGTGATTGTCTGGGATGAGAATGAGAATGTCCTGGAGGGACACCTTCTGGGCCCTGTGCTGCCTCTTTTATCTGGAGGAACTACAATCGTTTATTGGTTGAAAGCTTTGTGGGCATTTGAGACTCACGTGGGGTTATCCTGCCCTACCAGTTCCTGATTGGCTCATCAATTTGGAGGATGAGTAACAATGCTTTATGACCTTAAGGTTGTAAACAACTTGGGATGAGACTCTCCATTGGAATCTGCCAGACAGAAAGGCACCAGAGATGACCATTCATTAGGATGGCTGAAGAATCTCAGCCTTGGGAGTTGTTCCTTATAATTATAATAATAATAATTGCTTACACTTATGTAGCGCTTTTCTGGACACTCCACTCAAAGCGCTTTACAAGTAATGGGGACTCCCCTCCACCACCATCAATGTGCAGCATCCACCTGGATGATGCGACGGCAGCCATAGTGCGCCAGAAAGCTCACCACACATCAGCTATCAGTGGGAAGGAGAGCAGAGTAATGAAGCCAATTTAAGATGGTAATTATTAGGAGGCCATGATTGGTAAGGGCCAATGTGAAATTTGGCCAGGATGCCGGGGTTACACCCCTACTCTTTTCAAGAAATGCCCTGGGATTTTTAATGACCACAGAGAGTCAGGACCTCGGTTTTACGTCTCATCCGAAGATCGGTGCCTGTTTATAGTATAGTGTCCCCCTCACTATACTGGGGCATTAGGACCCACAGAGACCGCAGGGTGAGTGCCCCCTGCTGGCTCCACTAACACCTCTTCCAGCAGCAACCTTAGTTTATCCCAGGAGGTCTCCCATTCAGGTACAGACCAGGGTCACACCTGCTTAGCTGCAGTGGGTTGCCAGTTGTGAGTTGCAGAGTGATATGAAACTCTATCAGAGAGAAAAACACCTTAAATCTGAACCACATGGAATGGCCTCCCTGTGTCCAGTATCACTGAAATGAGGGAGAGAGGGACTGGCAAGGGAGCAGAAAACTTAATTCCTGTATTATTAATAAGCCTTGCCACTACAACCTTGACTGACTGATGTCTGCATTGCAGAAATCCAACAGCCAGTAATATATGGCTGGATTGATAAGCATATCTGTTAGTTTATTGAAAAGTTTAAGAGGGTTATAGTATTAAAAGCAGAGCTGAAGGCTATGAACAGAATGCGTGCATAGGTGTAATATTTAACATTTGCTGGATTGTTCTTGGTAAAATAATTAAGTCAGCCTTCTAGAAGATAGTAAAGAAGAATTGTGGTGCTCAAGACAGAATAAATAGAAGTAAAGAAATCAGAGAGAAAAATTACAGGAGTGGAAGAGGAAGATAAAATATAAAACAAATCTTTAACACTGAGGAGATTGGACTTAGGAATGTTGCTTCTTTGTTCTGAAAATAGTTCATTCCTGTTTGCAGTATTCACCATAAAATGTAAGCCATTTCCCAAGGTGCCCGTGACATTACTTCTGCCATGCTTAAGAATTTGCTCCGGATGTACTGTACAAAGCTAAGAGTGTTTTGAAACAAAGTTTTATGGAGAGATGAGACCAAGATCACTATTTACCGGAGATGAAAAGGTTAAAGTACGAAGAGAGAAGGATTTAAAAAGGATACAGTGAGATACTGGTTATGTTTTTAGATTTAAAAAAGGACACAGCTACGAAGTATTAAGATGTGTTAGTTAAAAGCCTTTTTTAAGAACATGCAATTGTTTGCTAAGGCTCAACCCACAACTCTTCTGATTAGTGTATGATATTACAGATACATTTAATTTTCCTGCTCACACAAACACACAGAAGATATTGGTATTAAATATCTAATCAACTACAGCCCACCCCCAGACAAACAAAGAAACTAAATTACAGACATTGTTATTCTTGCACCAGTAATAGAGTGCTTGAACTTAACACACGGGGTCGCTGGAGGTCAAAGTCGCCGTACATGGTCACGTTATCACCAAAAAAAGAAGACATTTTATCTTAGAAATGAAAGCAGCTGGGAATTTACTTTCAATGCCACAAACCGCAGAAACAGAGCACTCACAAATGGGACTGGTTTGGTTCTCCTGTAATGTTGCAGGCAGGCTGAGTGACGTCAAAAAACAAGGTCCTATATCTCGGAAATGAAATCAACACAAATGCAACTTTCAACGACACAAATGCAGCACTAACGAATGAGGTGGGGTTCATTGTTTATCCTGTTTGTAGGGGGGGCAACTTCACGGAGCTGTGCACACAACCCACTTCTCTAACACACCTGTTATTCTTGCTCAGGGATGCCAAAACCTGGTGCTGATCCTCTGCAGGTGCCCGGCAACCAGGATCACAAACACACCCAAACCTGACTCGCAGGTTATTTTATTATACGCAGGTAATGAAGGTAGAAACCAAAAAGCAGCAGAGGAATCAGGGGTTGTAATGTGACTATGTGCTGCAGACAGCTGCGGAAGTTTATTAGCCAGAACCCAAGCTTGTGAGTCTTTGTGTTGTTTGTGAAAATTAAATGGGCCTCACCAGAGGCAGACAAATTCTGTATTCACGCATTTATGAAGTCTACTACTATTTGTGTAGCAGCCAAGACAGGATGATTATGATTGTGTTGTGCTGGCTCTACAGCCCCTGTTCAGTGAACTACATCTTTTTACTCTTTCAGATGGTGCTTAGTGTGAAAAGATACTGTATGGAATAGAAATTTTAGTAATATTATAGTATTACATGTTCGGCTGTGTTATTTCAGTTCTACAGTGCCAGTGTTACAAATTCAAATATAGAAAGATGTGGTTCTCTGTTTCAGGTAAAGTGGATTTATTAGATATTGATGGGTTTGCAATTACTAGGACTGATGAAGTAATGGCGTACACAATAAACAGTTGAGTCTTCATGTTACTGAATTGTCTTCTGTACAGTAGGTTATTAAGCAAGTTTGCAGAGCCCAAACCACTGCTTAGCTCCATTATCAGTTCCACGTACATCTCACCTAATATTACAGGAAAAAAATAACATTGCTATAACTGTTTGCATTTGTGGTATAATTTTTGTGTTCTCTTCTAATAGTCTAGCTAAAAAATTGAGATGCTATAGTGTACAATTCTCCATATACTGCACTTCAGACATTGGTGATCTTGCAGACATATAATTAAATGGCTCTAAATAACACTTATCTCCTTTGAGTCAGCTTCTTAGGAATGTAACTATGACTTGGAATTAGGATGAGCTACAGTAGCTCATTAATACAAATTGGAATTATTATGATACGTCCAGGGATGAAGTGTCCACTTTGAGTGCCTCTCAAAGAGAGAGAGATCTGGAGTTGGAATCCAGGTGAAAGTCAACGTCAACAACCCAGAATAATCCACTGACATGATAAGACAGAGCCAGAGTGATCTACCAATGAAGAATAGACCATGTGGGGATGGACACATCACCTGACGACGTCCAAAAAGTCACCACATATGACAAGATGATTTAAAAATCTCTGCACTTGTACTCTAAAACTAAGAGCCAAAAGGTACATTCAGAACTAAATAATCACATGACTGTAACCACCACAGTCTGATCTACAACACAGGAATTAACTGAAAGTAACTGCTAGATCGATAGACCATATGCAAACAAAATTCTACCCAAAATGTCTTCTGCAACAAGAATTTTGTGATAAGCACCCAATTGTAGTTTTGACATCCTTCAGCACAGAGCAACTGGACAATGATTGGGTGCTACAACCATATCCAGCATTCCTCTCCCCATGGGACTTATTTAAAAATTCATTACAACAGCCTGGCAAACCCTTCTTTTTGAATAAGTATACATTCATTTTTCAATTATAAGAATTAAACTATTATGTCAAACAAAGATTAATTCAAGAACATGCTTGAGTATTACTTGACTTTTGAGTCATACGCTTATACAGTAGATTTATTTGTATGAAACCGATTCACAGCTTAGCTACAAGTATTAGTATTATAGTCAGCATATTTTACCCCTGTTGATTAATATCTTCTGTAATGCTTAAGTGACTGATGAGTCATTTGTATCACTGCAGATTGATTTATATACAATATGTTTTTACTCTTGTTTTTATTTTATTATTGTTTTAATAACATTGTATTTTGTATGCTTGAGATCAATGTATTTATTATTACAGCTGGGAGTTTCATAAAATTTTTAAAAAACAAAGAGTTCTAGTGGAGGTGTTTACGCAGTGACAGTTTACCCCCAGTGAAAGGTAAATGTAGAAGATCAAAGGGAATTTTCTGATGAACACCACTAGTTAATCATATTAAATAATAAACACAGTATAAAAATTGAGTGAATGTAGGAGAGAATAGAAGGGGGTACAATAAGAACCAGAAAAGAAGAGAAGCAACACCATCACCTGTCTTTTGCTCTAAGTACATACCGGGCAGAACAACTTTGTTCTGATCAGTAAAGGAGACCTGATTCTGGATAAGTATTTTTAGAAACTTCTGATTTCCTTTATTGTAGAATTTTATTCTAATTTGGTGTTGCATCTTTGGAATACCTGTGTATATTCCCATCTGCTTTGGGTCATCCATGTTAGAGGAAAGAATTTAGAGCTGGGTCATATTCTTTTATTTAGGAAACAGGAAACAAAGTATATATCTTGTTCACCTGTAGATGTAGTGTATAGTGTATCAGGTTACAGGGTTAGTATTTTGGGTTTTCTTGTTTTGTAGAACATAGGCCTCTGAGACACCTTGTTTTGTATATAGTGTAATGATTACTGTTGTATGTCCATGTTTTGTGTCAATGGTTGTAAATGATAATTTAGTAGTTAATAAATAAAATGCATAGCATAAATAACATTAGTTAATAAATTTATGAATGTTCGTGTGTACTTCTTATTTATTACTCTTTCACCAGAGCTGTGCCATGGAATAAGGAACTTACATACCTCAAAATTTACCATTTGAGTGCATTTTTCACATGTGTATTTCTAGTATAATTGTGTATTTAAATTATTTCCCACTCTCTATTGTCCTGTACCAGGACCTCTAATCTTACTAATTTATGATCTACAACATGCAATAGTTAGGAAACTAGGTGTGTTGGCAGATGGTACCAAAATAAGAGGATTAGGTAACATTCTAGAAGCAGCAAAATAAATTAAAAATAATTTTAAAAAATATTTTTGTTAAAATAAAAAAATCTAGCATATGACATTTAATATAGACAACTGCAGACCATTGTATGCAGTTAGTATGGATATACTAAGACATCCCTTTGGATTTTCACATATTTGAAACCTAAAGTTATTAGATTTCAAAGTAGGTTCTAATAATGTTAACATGAAATAAATGACACAAAATATGATTTTGAACATTTATCCTCAGATAATGCCATATCATGGACCTTAGATTCAGTAACTGATGGCACCCCTTTAAGCAGCAATGACTGCAACAAAATGTTTCCTGTAACTGTTGCCTAGTTTCACATTGATTTCTATGGAATTTTTTCCTTTTCCTTTTACAGAACTCCTTCAGCTTTGTTACATTTAAAGGCTGCCTTGACAGCTCGCTTCAGGTCCAGCCATATCATTTCATTTTAGGTTTAGGTCCAGACCCGGTCATTGTAAAATGCAGAATTTCATATTCTGCAACCATTCTATTGTAGTTCTGCTTGTAACTTTATGATCATTATCTAATGACAGTGGCTAAGAAGGATAGTCTGAGATTCTCCTCTGCTATCTCCTGATACAATGTGGAATTCATAGATGTGTCAATGATGGGAAGCCATCCAGTTCCTGCGGCAGAAAAGCAGCCCCAAACCAATGCATTCCCATCACAATGCTTGACAGCTAGAACATGGTTCTTCTGCACAAAAGCACTATTTCGTTTTCACCAAACATAATGTTTCTCATTGAGATTAAACAGTTCTACCTTTTTCTCTTTTGTCCATAGAATATTGTGCGTGAAACTCTGCATTTCACAGAAATATATGAAATTTTCATATTATCTTTGTGATTTAAAACTTTTTCTCAGTACTGTACTAATGACAAGACTAAGGTATTTATGTTTACATATCATTTACCGATACAGCCACTTACAATATGTGGCAAAAGTCTTCCCCACGTCAAACTTGGGAATTTTGGTAAATAAAAAAATTAAAATTAAAATACAAAATTTTAATAATACCTCTGAATGTCAATAACAATTTTAATTTATGAACAATAAATAATGAAAAATATATAGATATAGCTGGTAGTGGTAGCTAAAAATAAAAACGTACACAGAAGTCTTGCACCAGTCAGGTACTAACCCAACCAATATACAAGTTGTACACTCAACATATTGTAAAGACTATGGGTTCGTTCAGGAGGAAGGACAAGAGGAGATGGTGTAAGCACACAAGCACCTGCTTTTATTCTCTTTTTCAAAAACCAACACCAGAATTTACACACACATTAGGAGACAGACGGAACACATACACAGGTTAAGGGTGGTCTCTACACATTTATTTAATGGGACACTTTAGTTAACACAGTTCTATTTACATGAGCAGGGTCAGTTGCTGGTCGTCTTACGGACCCCCAGACTCCCCCCGGCTACAACTCTCAGCTGGCGCTGCGATACCCTCAGCGACTGGTTGCAATTCCTCCTTAACACCAGGCGAGGTGTTGTATACATGTTATGCATAAATAACATGTATAGTATATTGACATTTTTGTATATTGACAAATATGTTAAATATTCACTTTACATCACAATCTCTTATTGACTGCCCAGCACATGGAAAAGTTTGTGAATCACCATTTGTGATTATTAAACAGAGGAACTCAGACAGAAGATGATAATTTAAGACCCACCCTCCACACCTTCAAAGATAGAGAAAGCAATTAGCAGGCGTTAACTATCCTGTTCCTCAAGCAAATCACATACTGTACTGCCAGTTCAATATCACCTTCATCTTTGTATTATACATTTCCTAATTCACTCATATTTTTAGTGATTGGCTAAATGTAATCTTCAGTTATTACAAAGGGTGCAGTTTCAGATAGATCAGCACATTTGCAAGATAGTGTGAAGGTATGAACTACAGTATGTCAGCCATGAGTCCTGGTGCCAAGAGATCAAAATCAAAATTAATACTTTTTTATTTCCTGATTAGGACATAGAAGTGTTTTGCTGCAGTCCCTTTGTTAAAAGGAACATGGTGAATGACATGCCTGATATGAAACAGCTGCTGTTAAGCTGCAGTTATCAAAGCACTGTTTAAGGTGTCTCTATTAAAGCAGTAAATAACTAGATCAGTGAATTTAGAGAGAGCTGATGCAGGCAGGTGTCACGAACCGCATTCCTACAACCATCTCTCACCACCAAAACCCACGCACTAATGATTCAATTGTCATTCCTCTCGCTCTTCCCTATTTATACCCTCTCACTCCACTCAGTCCCCACTCACTATTGAGAATAACCTTTGGCTTTCTCTTGTGCGCGTTTAATATTCACAACCTTTTTTTCTGTGTGCCCGACCTTGATTTTCCTCTGGCTTCGACTTAGTCTCGTCTCTCGTTTTGGATTTGGATACTTTCAACCTGACTCTTGTGATACCCAACCTAGCTCTTCTACCTCGACTACGACTTTTGCCTTCTGCCCTTGGGATTTGGACACCAAAGACTAGCTGCTTACAGACCCGACACCGCATAGGGTCCAACCAGGTACTCTTAACATCAACCATGACAGCAGGTAGAAGTGAGACTGGGACTCCCAGCTGAAACAGACAGAAGGGTGAGGCTGGTGAGATGGCACCATGGAAAGAAATCAAAGGAAATAATATAGATATGACCAACGGGAAAAAATATAGCAGAGGTAAGCTCTAGAGAGGATTCTCTGCTGAGTAATTGCAGAAAATTTCAGTAATTGATGGAAAAGGGTAGAATACTAGACTAGGAGCTCAAATCAGGTTGAATCAAGGTTTATTGATATTTAGATTGAGAGCCTGATTGAAAACTGTTGGCTTAATTAAAAGGCGTCCTGATCTAGATTGAAAGGCAAGTTTAGAGCTCTTGTGAATGTTGTTTTGCCACTGGGAATTGCAGAATGCAAGCAGGAGTGGAATGCACAGATCAACCAAGGGCAATTTAGATGCCATGCAGGGACCCAGGGCAATATCATTACTTGGGCCCTCTTCCTTGCAATTGGACGAAGCACTGCAAACTGAATTGGACTGTTCTAGAATATAGTATGCATTTAGGGATGAGCTCTTTAGAGTTATCCACAGGTAGAGTGGTAGTTGGAAAGTTCACAGTGGTCAGTGTAAGTTTTAATACAGACACATGGAACGCAGAAGATAGTTTTTTGCCCAAGGAGCACGGAAGTGCTAAATAGAAAATTATGGCATTCACACATTTCAGTATTTGATATGGGCAGATATAACAAGGAGCCAATTAATGGGATAGCAGGCAGAGACAAAGGTGTTGTGATGAGAGCCAGACTCATAAACCTGGATAAACGTGAAGGGTATCTTGTTGATGGTGGTTGGATTTCCTTTTTTGTCTCTGGGCTGCCTACTGAAGGTTTGCCCGTATAACCCACTTAACCCCCTTAAGAGGCCAAGCTGCTCAGCTGGAGGCTGGTACAGTACAGAGAGGTGGTTGAAACCCATACTGACATTCAAAGGGTGATTTTCCTGTGGTGGTGTTCACCAAAATGTTTCTAGAGAGCTCTGCCCGTGGAGTAAGGGATGTCCAGTCATCCTGTAATGCAGACATATGGCAGCACAGGTATGTCTTGATTTTCCTGCTCAGTCTGGTTTCTAGGTAGTACCCAGATGAAAGATAAGCTTGTAACCCCAATTGTCGACAGAAGGCCTCCCAGAATTGGGAAATGAACTGGGGTCCTCTGTTGCATAGGATCATAGACAGGAATCCATGGAGCTGGAATATGTCTTCAGTGGAAATATCAGCCATTTGGGCTATGGATGGTAATCTACAGATGCAGCCATTCAAAGTGCGTGGCACAGATACGTACCATGTCATCGCACGTCATACCGCGGTACGTAATTGGTTGACCGACAGGGGCACTCGTGGTGCGTTGGTCGGTCGTAGAAAGATTTAAATGTCTTTACTGTGCCTGTTTTAGTATTGAATATTTATATGGAATTTTACCACTGAAGAGAAATCTGAGTAGCTGAGCATAAAAAGAATAGGAGCATAATGTGTGTGAAGGCCATAAAGAACATTAATTTTGTTACATAAACATACAATATTACAGTATATGGCTGGTCTCGGTACACACCAGTATTCCATTTCTCCCTAAACATTTTGATCATCGAAGTCTTTAACTAACATGTGAAATAACATGTATATAAAAAGTGGTAGTTTTAAGCTTTTCTGCAAATACGCTCGATACTGGAATCAACAAGCATACTTTTAGAATTTGATTAATAGGGAATATAACATGGAATCAGATATCTAAAGAAATTAATAACAATATAATTATATTCATGTACTACAATACAATAGTACACGCTGTACAATGTCTGTTGATACTGTTTGTGTAGGGCTGTTTCACCACTCCTCATGTGACCTTGTGGGTGGTACTGTGGTCTGGGTGGCCGACTTGTAAACCACAGGTTGGGTATTCAAATCCAGCTGGTACCATGACTTTTCTTTTAACAAACATTTCTTTAAAAAAATAAAATAGCAATGTTATGGACAATTATTTGACTTTTTATATTTCTAAATATCACAACATGTTCGAATTTAAGTCATATTTTAGTAACAATGAATAGTTGTAAATTCTGAATATGACATTTACATTGACGTTATTAATTTTTCACTTGAGTGTATGGAGGATTGTCAGCTGTCACTGAGAGTAGATCCCCCTCTTAGGCTGCGCAAATGATCTTTTAAATTTTTATTGGGAAATGGAGGTTGTACAGTATGCGTTACAATATAAACATTTACTGTCAAACTTTAAATCAGCAATTGATTTAAAGATGATCTGTCAAAGTGCAATGAAACCTATTACTTGATTCTTGTGGACGCCTGGTCCCGCCAGGGATTAAAAAAAACCATGCAATCGCGTATCTAAAGAAATAACAGTATAACTATGTTCATGCACAAACAGTAGCATGTTACATTATTAGTTTGGGTGTCTCCCCGTGCCAGAAAGCTCTAAATTGCATTTTGAGTTGACTTTTTTAAAATTACAACCCATAAATAAAGCTGATACTGTTTAGACTTTTAATTACATTAAACTGTATTACAGCAGCACGATGCACAATGCAACGTAAATCGCTACATTTGTCTTCTGCGTAATAATGTTCACTTCTCTGTCCAGCAAATTAACAATAGTAATAATAATTAACTTTATTGTACATACATTTACAGAATAAAAACAATAATAACAATACTGTTAGGCTGGGCCTTCTTTAAAAAAGAAATAAAAAATGAGATATAATGATGTCTTCCGGCTTAGACATTGCACCACTTTAAAACCTATGAAAACAGATTTCAAGAGTTAATAACCACTTTTTATGTGCGAAAAATGGGTGATCTTTTACAGCTGTTTCACTGTTTTAAACGAATAATAAATTAGATTGCTCATAAATCTTATCACTTATTCTACATAAACACGGCGTAATTGCTCTCTGAAAATGCTCTTTTTCTTGTTCGTTCTGGAGACCTTGATCGAAGCTGATTTGAGATGTCAGAACGGATTTATTTTCTGTGTATTTCTGTGTGCGCATTTCCTACATTGCTTCGTTTGTTGGGATTTTAACTTTATATTTAGGCTCAGGATTTCAACTATAAATCGTACACTAATTACTAGCAGTAAATACTGATGTTTTGCTCCCTCTTACCACAAAAATATGTACTGTAGCTGGAATTAACTTTTTTTCGTGATGTGTCTCTACCTTCTACAACTCGAACACAGAATGGTTAAAGATGGCAACAAGTCAGGCACCCAGAGGTGGGGAGTGCGTCTTTCCACCTCCATAACATTAGCAAGTAAAAAAAAAATTGCGTTGAAAAGTCGGGCATAACAATTGTTTCCTTTCTCTGATCACTCACTGTTTGGATACTCGTCTCACCTGCCCCGTTCTTTGTTTTCTTATTTGCTGTGTATGCCTGCTGCAATCATAACATTGCTATTTTATTTTTTAAAAGAAATGTTTGTTAATAGAAAAGTCGTGGCACCAGCTGGATTTGAACACCCAACCTGTGATTTACAAGTCAGGCACTTAGACCACAGTACCACCCACAAGGTCACATAAGGGGTTGTGAAACAGCCCTACACAAACAGTATCAACAGACATTGTACAGCGTGTACTATTGTGTTGTAATACATGAGTATAATTATATCGTTATTAATTTCTTTAGATACGCGATTCCATATTATATTCCCTATTAATCAAATTCTAAAAGTATGCTTGTTGATTCCGGTATCGAGTGTATTTGCAGAAAAGCTTAAAACTACCACTTTTTATACACATTATTTCACATGTTAGTTAAAGACTTCGATGCTTAAAATGTTTAGGGAGAAATGGAATACTGGTGTGTACCGAGACCAGCCATATACTGTAATATTGTATGTTTATGTAACAAAATTAATGTTCTTTATGGCCTTCACACACATTATGCTCCAATTCTTTTTATGCTCAGCTACTAAGATTTCCCTTCAGTGGTAAAATTCCATATAAATATTCAATACCTAAACGGGCATAGTAAAGACATTAAATATACATATACATACTGTATACAGTACAGTTTTGCATACAGTAATATGTTTATGTTCCTAAATCAATATCTTTTATGAGTATGGGAAAGGCATGGTGAATCGGAGATTCTCAAAAATTACTGTACTTTGCATGATTGGAAAAAAATGCGTGATTGTATCAACAAAATGCTGTGGTGTTACTTTTCACATGCATTGTTTTCTCCTGTGTTCTTTGGCTTGTGTTCTACTTTTGATTGTTAGGTCTACTGAATTCATGAAAAAACATATTAGCATAATTTATGATGTTATGGATTTTCAAAGTCTTCTCTACATTTGGTCCCATGATTGATATGAGTTGAAACATGCCTTATTTAAATTAGGAGCAAGCAGACAGTTGAGTTTCTCAGTTAATCAATTCTCAGTTGATCATAACCACAATGCCTCTGCATTTCTCACTTATTATAGATTGGGAGGTGGGAGTTTAATATGGCATATGCACAGCATGAACCTTCCAACACTACCAGAGATTAATTTTGTTTTTCATCCTTATAAATGAGACTAACAAAAATAAAGATCCTCTCTGGTTCTACAGGGAACAAGATGTTTCAGTGGAAGTATCTGAATAAATCCTTGAAGAATGAAGAATCCTTTATTTTATATTGAAGTTTTTGCTCAACATCCATATTTAAGGTTATATTAGGTCCATGTTTTAGTTTTAGAGTTAAGGGTAGGATTAAACTAAAAATTAAATCTCTCATCTTTAAAAAGCCTATACAGTTGGTGTGAGTAGGCCCTAAGACCACAGAATTAATGCCTTGTCTCTTGCTTAAGATTTTTAAAGTTGGCCCATTCATGGAAAACAGGAATTATTCCCATATAATTCCTATAATATAATGACTACTGAGGTAAGTGATTGGCTGGCCAAAATGACCAACAGGGGCACTCGTGGTGCATTTGGTTGGTATTGAAAAGATTTAATCATTTAATGTCTTTACATTGCACATTTTAATCCGCTTAGTTTTTAATATTTATATGGAATTTTACCACTAAAGGGAAATTTTAGTAGCTGAGCATAAAAAGAAGAGGAGCATAACGCATCTGAAGGTCATAAACGATATTCATTTAGGAACATAAATATTACTGTATGTACATAAACTGTAATGTGTATGGCTGGTCTTGATAGTTTAAAGAAAAAATACACACCAGTCTTCCATTTCTCCCTAAACATTTTAAGCATGAAAGTTTTATGAAACGATACCCAAATATGCGATTGCTGTATAGAATGAATTTTAATTTAAAAAAATTATTTGACACGAAAATTAAGCTGTTTACATCTTCCGCCTGAGAACAGTCACCCGTTGCTACCCAATGCAGAAACACAGCCACTAACTAGCAAAGAGAGGACATTAGCTAGCCAATATGATAAAGAAATAAATGATTATTTTGTTTATTTCTTTTGCACATTTATTTGAACATTTCCATCGATTGTACAAGCACTTGGAAACTGTCCAATCCCTAGTTCATCAGGCATTTTCTTTTACGCTGCGGGCATTCTCCCGGTCTGTGTCTTCTAGGATATAATGCCAGCGAACTCTTGTTTTTATGTCCACTATAACAGACAATCTCCTTTGCTTTTAACCGAGCGTCTAACCCCTCTGATTGGAGAAAAAAGACGTGCTGGTTTGCTATACATACTGTACCAGGAAGATGATTTCCTCTATTCAAAACGTGTATTTTAAAAGTTTAAGAAGTAAAAACCTTACAGCGTACACAGATTTCTAAACTGATCAGGATCGTTATCTTTGTCTTATCCATAATAATGTTCACCGCTCTGTCCAGCAAATTAATAATAAACTTTATTTTATATAGCGTTTTAAACGAATAAGTAATTAGATTGCTCATAAACCTAATCACTTTTTCTACATAAACACAGCGTAATTGCTCTCTGAAAATGCTTTTTCTTTATATTTAGGCTCAGATTTCAACTATAGATCGTATTATTATAAACTTTCTTGGAAAAATGTCTTTTATGTAAACCATGTTTGCTATTAATTCATTTAGAGCTAGAATATGTTCATTGTCTTCCAATTGAGTCGAGTTGACATTAGAAGCTTGCCACGCCCGGACTGTTACACCAACGCATTAGCATGTTAAAGCAATTTCATTGAGGAGCCTAGCTTTCGTAACTAGTAAGTACTGTACTTTCTTGGCTTTGGAGGGGGGAGGTGTCTTTCACTGGAAATCTCGCCCCCTTCTACTTTGAAAATACCTGTGAAACCGATTTAATTCGTCACAGCCAGCACTCCCGCAGAGAGGGGGGTTGTACTCGTTAATATCTTAGCCGGAACACATCATTATATCTCATTTTGTATTTCTATAAAAAAATCGTTTGCCCAGCTTAACACTATTGTTGTTATTGTTTTTATCCTGTAAAGCGCTTTGAGGAGCACAGCTTTCTCACCACTTAGATTACTTTTTGATACCATCCTTACACAAAGCAGAAACTTCTTGTATTTTCCGATGACATACAAGTGGAAAGATTACAGATTTTAATCGTCTTTTTTCTGAACCAGGGAAAATCTGATCATGTTTCTCTATAACAATAATAAAAAACTGTATTTTACATATCACCTTTAAAAGTGGCATCTCAAAGCAATACAGTAGATGTAAACCACAGATTACAAAGTAAATACCCAGACAAACGCAAACGCATTTTTAATAAAATGCTTTTATTCATTCAGCAGAGAATGAGCGTAAAACCTGGGCATAACAGCTGTTCCTTTTTCTGATCACTCGCTCTCTGGATAAACGTCTCACCTGTCCTGTTCTTTGTTTTCCTAATTTGCTGATTATGCCTTCTGCGATCCACTCCTGTCCTCACACCTAAAGAAGACTATTTTAAATTTCTTTGCGCGGTCCATTGTGCAATTAACCCTTGTATGTGCTGTCCTTAAGGTGATATCACATAAAGGTGATATGTAAAATAATGTTTTTTATTATTGTTATAGAGAAATGTAGCAGAAATGCTTGATTATAAGACAGAATTAAGTGTTGCTGTGCTTTCCCAAATGAGGCCTCATCTCTCCCTTCATCTCTGTGGTGCAGCCACAGAGAAACTATTCATGCAGGCTGATTTAAAGATGTTTTCTTTTGATAAGGGACAGATCCCAAAGGGGGATGCACTTAGCTAAGCCTGGCTATCATGATCAATGGTCATCCATTGGCGCCTATCTGTCTAGGGAGTGCCAGATGGACATCTGGACTGCATTCCTAAGTGTTAGGAGTAAGTGACTCATATCTCACCTTGATCAACCAATCAGGGACTGGTAGGGCCGAGTAACCCACGTGGGACTCTGATGCCCATGGAACTTTCAGCCAATGAACGAGCTGAAGTTCCTCCAGGTAAAAACAGGCAACACAAAGGGCCTGAGAGAGAATTCTGTGGACTTTTCTAAAGGGAATTCAAAGGAGAATTCCAGGGCAGGACGGCCCAGGAGCAGAAGGCTCCCAAGGGCAGGACATTCTCGCAGCGCACCTCCTGACCATCCTGAGACTCAGCCCGGACAACCACGGAACAGCCAGTGTGTCCGAGTGCCAGAACTTTCCTTTGTTCTAAGAGTCTAGAGCGGAGGTTGCCAGAGAGTAACCAGTGGATCCACCCAAGGTTAGCACTAGCAGCAGGTTTGTGAACAGGTCAGAACTGTGGACAGCTGAATCACTATTCAGAACTAGCTCTTCATCAGGAACGAACCGGTCCTCTTCCTGACTTGCTGGGACCCTCAGTCATCTTTTCTCCTGTGCACAAACTGTGCTAGTTAAAGCCAACACTAACTAGCCGGTCAGTGAGCATCAGCAGCGCACCGTCGCAAGCCGCACAACACAGCCTGGCACCTAGCCAGACAGCGTGGATTGGACAGCAACAGCCTGAAACTGCTTCTTTGAGTCCGCAGGAGATCTGAATCCCCAGAGATTGGATGAGTATTCAACTTCACTACATTACTGCTCGAGAATTCAATTGTTATCCCAACCAGTTGATATCAATTTAATTCCTAAGAGTTATGTACTTGTTTTGAGTATCTAATGTAGAAGTTATAACCAAGTTCATTTACGAAACGGACTAAATGAATGATATACTGAACGTATGTCCTCTTGATATGTGTAACACTTTGTAACTGACTGAATATATACCTTTTGTATTCTGATAACCCTCTCGATAAGATCTGTTAGGTTTATATGCATATTCTATGTATTAATAAATGTATCCTCGTGTATTAGTACCTGTGTGTGTGCGTTGTTTGAGTTATATCGCATGGTTGGATTCTAAAGCCATCAAAATAATCAATTTTGTGATTTACTGCTACAATTAATAATTGTCCCAGTAAATGCCCAAGCCCTACAGAACTGGTGCCTTCAGAGAGCACACTACAGAAACATGATCAGATTTTCCCCGGTTCAGAAAAAAAGATCTAAAGTATACTAGTTTCTCACTAGTATACTTTTAATACAGTCTTTGCTGTGCTCTAGAGGATCCTTGTGATATTTCGAGCTCTGGTTGAATGATAAGTGTCGCAGTTTAAATATATTTCGTAGTTGGAAATTATGAAACGCTCTGTTAAAAGCAAGGGAGTTTTTATGTCCGTTGCAGTTTTTTTGAATCCCCGGCGGAACACATTCCATAAGAATCAGTGCTTTTATATATCGCCTTTAAAGGTGGCTTCTCAAAACGCTTTACAGGATAAAAACAACAATAACAGCAACAACAACAGTATTGTATTTCATTGCACTTTGACAGATTGTCCTTAAATCAATTGTTGACTTTTCTCTCTTTACTACTGAAATTGTTTTGATTGACTGAGCTCCATTCTGTACCACACAATGATCCCCCCAGAGTCTCTGCCCCGGGTGATTTGGGTTTTTTTGACAGAGGGTAAAAAACTCTCTCTCTCGCTTGCCCTCCCCCCCCTGTGTATTGTCTGTTTTTTTTGTGCTGTCCTTTGACAAAACAAGGCTCGCCAGATAATGTGAATCGAAACCTGTTTTTCTAGCTTTTAAAGTCGTGCGGTGTGTAAGCGGGAACACATCATTATATCTTACATATGAAAAATACATAATATAGCCCCCAAACAAACGCAAACGTGTTTTTAATAAGATGCTTTTATTCACTCATAATCCGACAATTTCAGGAAGATTAAGGGAGGTCTGGCTTTTTTTCTGGAAAACCTTAACTCTGGTCTTGTCCAGATTGACTGTCAGCGCCCAGGTCTGACAGTGCTGCTCCAGCAATGCCAGGTTCTGCCGCAGCCTCTGTTCTGTGGGCGACAGCAGGACCAAGTCGTCTGCAAAGAGCAGGAACTCAATTTCTGTAATTAATGCAGATCAGTAAATCAAGGGACAAAACAATTATTGCGCCCGGCTCCTCAATGGGCTTTGACGTGCTAATGCATTGGTTTAACAGTCCGGGTGTGGCAATGTTTTTTATTATTGTTATAGAGAAACATGATCAGATTTTCCCCGGTTCAGAAAAAAATATCTAAAGTATACTAGTTTGTCACTCTTCTCGTCCCCTCTTTGCTAAATGGCTTTTGAATAGAGTCACATGAAGAGAGAGGTGAAACAGCCCTACACAGCCCTGTCGCAGTACACGAATATAATTATATCTTATTAATTTCTTTAGATACGCGACTCTTTTAATACAGTCTTTGCTGTGCTCTTGGGGATCCTTGTGATATTTCGAGCTCTGGTTGAATGATAAGTGTCGCAGTTTAAATAATTTTCGTAGTTAGAAATTATGGAACGCTCTGTTAAAAGCAAGGGAGGTTTTATGTCCGTTGCAGTTTTTTTGCAACATGAATATAATTATATCGTTATTAATTTCTTTAGATACGCGATTCCATATTATATTCCCTTTTAATCAAATTCTAAAATTATGCTTGTTGACTCCGGTATCACGTTAGTTAAAGACTTCGATGCTTAAAATGTTTAGGGAGAAATGGAATACTGGTGTGTATGTTTTCTTTAAAGTACCGAGACCAGCCATATACTGTATGTTTAAGTTCAAAAATTAATATCGTTTATGGCCTTCACACGCTTTACAGTATGCTCCTATTCTTTTTATGCTCAGGTACTAAGATTTCCCTTCAGTGGTAAAATTCCATATAAATATTCAATACTTAAACAGGCACAGTTAAGACATTAAATATACATATACATACTGTATACAGTACAGTTTGCATACGGTAATATGTTTATGTTCCTAAATCAGTCTCTTTTATGAGCGTGTGAAAGGCATGGTGAATTGATTCTCAAAAATTACTGTACTTTGCATGATTGGAAACAAATGCGTGATTGCGAAATGCTGTGGTGTTACTTTTACAAAGACGGTCAATGAAAAAAATAATGTGGACCAGGGCAATACTTTGAGTTAACAGCTTGTCCAAGGTCATTCATTATTAATACTATTAGTAATATCTTCGTTAAAGACTTTGCTGGCGACAGCTCAAACATGAGAGGTTGAACTTTATTAGCTCCACCTTGAGGAAATTCCGAATACTATTATTTTGCTTGCGGTATTATAGGAGAATTTACGGTAACTAGCGGTATTTACCGGTCACTCGCGGTACACTGCGTAAAGCGCACCGCAAAATAATGTGGTATCGCCTGCGCATTTTGAATGGCTGCATCTGTATGTTTTGTTAAGAGTCATCATGAAAATAACTACTAAATTTTAAACCTTGATATTGTTGTATAAATCAAAGGACTGAGAAAGACTGTGCTTTAATGCTTTTTTTTTTTGCTTTAATGGTACAATAAAACTGTACATTCCTTTGTCTTTATTTTTGAATTTTCAGTAAAGGACTGCATGGCAGCACACTGGTTAGTATAATAATAAATAATAATAACATCACTTTATTAACCCTTTACAATTTCTTGCATTAGGAATGATCTTTTCGCATACCCCAGCTTGCCCTCCATGAAACACACAGACACACAGACTGCCTGCATAGTGCTGTGCCCTTGGGTTCGATTCTGGACCTGGGGTAATATCTGTGTAAATTTCCTCTGTGTGCTCTGGTGCTCTTAGAATTGATCTCTGGGAAAATTGGCCCCGGTATGAGTGTGTTCCTGTCTGTGTGTGCCCTGCAATGGACTGGCATCCTGTCCACGGAATATCCTACCTTGTTCCTTTTGCTTGTTTGGATAGCCTTTGATCCCTCATGGCTCTGTATTGGATAAAGCTGATGGAAAATGGATTTTCAACGGCAGTTTTGTTAAAAATGTTGTGCATCTTCCCACGCTATCAAAATGTCCCACCATCTACTATTGCAACAGTACAGATGCAACCATTCAAAAAGAGCAGGGTAGACTGCGGTAAAACGTGGTGGGCGTGTCACATCACAACGCGTCATATCGTCTAATACCGCAGTTATGATAATAGTACCTGGAATCACTGCCAGGTGGAGCTAATAAAGCTTAACCTCTCATGTACAGCATTTGAGCTGTCGCCAGAAAATGCCCGGTTTCGAATCCCGGTCACTGCTGAGGGACAGTCTTTTTCCAATTAAGAATTTAAGTTGTATACTCTTTAAACTTTTAATAATTTTGAACTTTGTATTACAGCATGTTAATCACTAAACATTAAAAAGTCAGTATATTTTATAAAAGCAAGATAGCTCAGTTGGACAAAAGTACACAACCTTCCACCTTCATCATAAATATTTTAATTATGCATAAATATTTTATGCATCAAGGTCTTTACGGAAGATATTACTTATATTATAAATAATGAATGACCCTGGATGGGATGTAAGCTCAAAGTATTCAATTTCACGGTTTAACTGTTGCAACACAAAAAGTAACAGCATTTTGTTGATCCGATCACGTATTCGTTTCCAGTCATACAAAGTAAGTTTTAAGAATCTCCGATTCACCATGCCTTTCACATGCTCATAAAATGCTCATATTAATTTAGAAACATAAACATATTATGTAAACTGGATATAGTATTCCACTTTCTTCCTAAACATTTTAAGCATCAAAGTCTTTTATTCGGTTACATACTGTGGTTATTTTGGAAAAGTTTTTACGTGCTCCTTCTGACTATATTACGTTGATATACTTTGTAAAAAGTTATAATGTTTTAACATTTTCTGCGAATACTTACGCTCATTATCGCAGTAAAAAAATGCATACTTTTTAGAATTTGATTAATATGGAATATAATATGGAATCACGTATCTGAAGAAATTAATAATGATATAATTATATTCATATACTGTAGCTCAAATCCTGCTAAACTAAAAGTAGGCTGGGCAAACGATTTTTTTTTTTTTTTAAGAAATAAAAAATGAGATATAATGATGTGTTCCTGGCTAGACACTGCACGACTTTAAAACCTATAAAAACAGGTTTCGAGAGTTAAAAAACACTTTACATGCATGAAAAATGGGTGATTTTTCTTCCTCGTAATCAGCTCAGAATCTTTGTGTACACTATAAGGTTTTTACTTCTTAATTAAGCATTTAAAATACACAAAATTCATAAAGACAACACACGTTTCAAAGAGAAAAAAATCCCATTCTTTTCTCTTCCTGTTGTGTGAAACTGATCAGCAGGTCTTTTTTTCCCAATCAGAGGCTCTGAAAATAGCGTACTGCCCACTGCGCTCCGTCAGAGAGGGACGCGGCACCGAGAGAGGGAGGAGGTGCGGAGCTCGGCAGTTCAGATTGAACATTCTGCTTAATGGCACCAATCGTGTCTGCATTTATAACTTAGTTTTTAATTTAATCAAGAAACATGAAGCATCTCTTTTTTCTTTTAAGCAGCCTTAATTATCATTAAGCACAGCTTTCTCACCACTTAGACTACTTTTTGATACCATCCTTAGACAAAGCAGAAACTTGTTGGTCTTTCTAATGACATTACAAGTGGAAAGATTACAGATTTTAGTCGTCTTTAATTTTGTTACGTTATACATTTTAGAAACATTTCATCTATACAAACACCACAAAACTATTCTTGATTGTATTTCTGAATGTTATGTTACACTTAGTTCACTGTTTTAAATACATCTAATTAAGAAAGTTAGGTGTTAGCATAAACTATTAGTAATCAATAATATTAAATTTAGCACTGTAATAAGTTGTTGCACTTTCCCCCGCATCTTGTAAAAATATATTTTAATTGTTCAAATATACATTAAATCTGACTATCATATAATAAGTTAAATACAAAACTAAAGAAAAAATAGGGTAAAATATAATTCAAAATATTTTGCTAACAATGTTAACTGTTTATAAATAATAAAATGCATTAACCAAGGAGTAGGATGGCACAGTTGTTAGTATGCTTTTTGTTGTGTTCTTTTTCATAAATACAACAGTAGTACCTGATGTCTCAGTGGCTTTCAAAATTAAATTATGCATGCAAACCCGTGAACTAGAAAGATAACTAAAATATCCATCCATCCATACCGGTAACTTAATTAGTTTATGGGAAAACTGGCACTGGTGTGTATGTGTTTGTGTCTGTCTGTCCTGTGATGGACTGGCGCTATGTCCAGGGTGTATTCTGCCTTGTGTCCGTTGCTTACTGGGATAGGCTCCAAATCCTCTGTACTGGATAAAGAGATTAGAAAATGGATGGAAGTAAAGGCACTGTGTGGATGGAACTATACACAGTGTTAGAAACCCACTATGAAATGGCAGCATCTCACTGAGAATAAAGTATTTTATAGTGCTGGCTTAAGGAAACAGCCTTTCCACCTCTCTTGCACATCAGTATCCATACCTAGTTATTTAAACAAATTGCCTCTAATTATAAACATCTTAATATGCTGGCTCTGTGGATCACCATCAGCTATGTTTGCCCATTCCTTCAATTCATGTGCATCCAACACACAGTTCAATGATAGCAACTACACAAAATCTAAAATACAATCCTCATTTCAGTATCTATGTAAACATACAGTCTGTTAACTTCATCATCTTCATCAAAAGTATGCCTAACCCCATTAGGAAGTGTTCTTCTTCTCAGTGTATTCCTCAGCTTTCCCAAAATTATATTTTTCTTACCAACATCTCTAGTCTTTTATCTTGCAATAACTCAGCCAATACTTAAATCCCCAAAAGCTGCTTGTGTTAATTTCTTTAAATCACAAATATCATATGTAAATACTGGCCATGTAATACTCTGCATTGTGGAATAATAGTTTATTTTAAAGGGAACCAGAGAAACTAAGAGCTAGAGAAATTAAGAAAGGCTTTTTTTCTAGAATTAATAAAAGCACATCCTGTTCACTGGGGAAATTAAATCCACACTGAGCAATCTTCAATATGTTCAGAATATGACAGCGAGAATCCTATCAGGGATGCATTACACCTGTCTTCAAGTCCTTGCACTGGTTACCTATCAGGTTTTGAGTCAACTTCAAAATCCTCATCCTCATTCAGTACCTACAGTATATAGCTTATTATCTGTCTACTCCCCACCTTTGTCCATCTGACTCTGGTCTTCTAGCTGTCCTCAAGAACATCTACATTCTGTGGGTGACAGGACTTTCTCTAGCTACACCCCAGAGCTCTCAATTTGTATCCCCAGTGATATCAGTCATGTACCCTGAGTGCATTTAAATCTAACCTCAAAACCTTTCTTTTCTGAAGACTTAGTGTCTGTATCTGCTTCATTTTCTAATTTTGGTAGCACCTTTAACTGCTTGTCTGTCTTATATGTATTTACTTTGTAATCTGTGGTCCTTTTATCTGTTTTTACATCTACTGTATTGTATTGAGATGCCACTTTTAAAGGTGATATATAAAATAAAGTTTTTTATTATTGTTATAGAGAAACATGATCAGATTTCCCTGGTTCAGAAAAAAGATCTAAAGTATACTAGTTTGTCATTCTTCTCATTACCTCTTTGCTAAATGACTTTTCATACTAATCTGATCAATCTGCCTATTTTCTGTGCTTTCTCTATCCTGCTAGATTTGCAATTGTTCTGAACATTTTCTTCTTGAAATAACTCATTTCTAAATACCTTTTTTTACTTTTAACATCTTGCAGCAACTCTGCAACAAAATATACACTTCATTCAACCTGACAGTTCATCCTGCTACCAACATTGAATAAAAAAATCTTAAGATTTCTATATTTACGTCTTTATTTAGTGGTTTTATTTAAAGGCTAAACTTTCTTGGAGAAATGTATTTTATGTGTTGCAGAAAAAACTGACTTGCAAAATACGTTTACAAATCCTTTCACCTGGCAATCTACCTGAATGCCCAACTATCTGAGAAGCCCTCCATGAAACCATGGTTGCTATTAATTCATTTAGGGCTCACTGACAGGATTGCTGTTTTTTATGCATGCAAATTTTCTGATTCCTCACTCTGTTTCATGTTTATAGATAAGACTATCGCGAAGGGAAATTGATGTACATGTTCATGTACATTATGAACATGTTTGCATGTTCTTTTATAACATACACCTTTTTGTGATTTTTTTGTATATCTAAGCAAGTGTTCCTGCATCCCTCTTCTGCACTATATATAGTCATGGCTTTTTTTCTGTTTGCTTATTTCAAAGCAACACCTGCTCCATTTCTAAAACTTTTTGCTCATGTGCATTTTTGTATTTTTACACCTCTAGCACTTTAACGTACTGAATTTTAATTTGCCTTAATTTGTAGAATGAATTTTAGTTTTAGCCTTAAAAAGCTTAAGTTTTCACTATCTTTTGTTTCTTGTTCTACAACTGTTATTATTGATCACAGAATTATTGTACTTGACATGACTTCATTCACCCTTTCCTAAACGTCTATGACAGGCAGAGAGAGTGTTGTTTCTGGTGCGATCTTTTGCAACTTTATATTTATTCAGATTTCAACTATTTCTTTTTAGAATTTAATTATTTAAGCAATAAGGCACTCAAGGATATCTATATCGTGGATATCGTCACAGTTAAAATCGTACACTAATTCATAGCAGTAAATACTGTAAATACTGATGTTTTGCTCCCTCTTACCACAAAAATATATATGTATATGTAAATATATATGTATTGTAGCTGGGATGAACTTTATTTCGTACGCGTAGCTACTGCATTTCGGACACGGAACGGTTAAAGATGGCGACAAATCAGGCACCCTGGGGGGGGGGGCGTCTTCCCGCCTCCATAACTAAAAAGCCAAATAGGAGTGGCTTATGCGAAATACACATGCAACATTTCGGCATCGCGTCAGGCCTAACAACACCTTTTAACTGTGACGATATCCACGATATAGATATCCTTGAGTGCCTTATTGCTTAAATAATTAAATTCTAAAAAGAATTAGTTTCTTTTAATGTGATAACAAGCGAAAGTATTAATGGAAAATGGTAATCACTTAACTTTGAACGTTTTGTGATATTTAGAAATACCAACAAATTCAGTATAGTGTTGATAATATTTATTATCAGTAATAACAACAGTAGTAGCAGCTTCAAATTATTTGTTGCTATTAATAAATTACTTAGCTTCAAACAGGTGTGATATTTAGAAATATAAAAAATGTCAATATACAGTAGTGTCCATAACATTTGCTATTTTAGTTTTTCAAAGAAATGTTTATTTGTTAAAAGAAAACTGATGGTAACAGCAGGACTTGACCCGCAGACCTTAGACTTATAATGCACATACTTAAGCCTTCAGGCCACAGACATAGTCACGTGGGACGCAGTGCAACACAAGCACACATATCCATAGAAAGTGTCTTATACTACTATTTGAGCTACAGTACATGAATATAATTATATCATTATTAATTTCTTTGGATACGCAATTCCATATTATATTCCCTATTAATCAAAATCTAAAAGTATCCTTTTGTTTACTCCGATAACGAGCATATTCGCAGAAAAGGTTAAAACATTAGGACCTTTCACAAAGTATACAGTATAAACTTAATATGGTCAGAAGGAGCACGTAAAAACATTTCTGAAATAACCACATGTAAGACTTTGATGCTTAAAATGTTTAGGAAGAAAGTGGAATACTGGTGTGTATTTTTTCTTTAAACTACCAATACCAGCCATATACAGTTTACATAATATGTTTATGTTCCTAAATTAATTTAGTTAATGATGATCAGATGTGTTATTCTCCTCTTCTTTTTATGCTCAGCTACTAAAATTTCCCTTTAGTTGTAAAATTCCATATAAAAATTCAATACTAAGCTGATTAAAATGTGCACAGTAAAGAGATTAAATGATTAAATCTTTTCACTAATGACCAATGCACGATGAATGCCCCTGTTGGTCATTTTGGCCAGCCAATCATGGATTTTGAATGGCTGCATCTGTGTATGTTTTCAATACAGTATATTTTTAATAAATTAATTTTCAATTTCAGAATAAAGGAAAAGAGAGAATTCTTGCATATATGGTCACAATAACAACTGCAAAAGCACCTTTTATCTTTATTAATATTTCATATTTTATGAGCGACTAAGCATTAGACAACCTGGTGATCTGTTTGGATCTATAAATCAGGAACAAATATTTGTCTTGTTATATGCTTTTAAAACATATTATTCAAGAAGCAATATTAAATGGGATTTTTAAAAGTCTAAGTATTTTTTTTCATGAAGTGGTTTCTTCTGACTCCTAATAAAAAATGTAATCAGACAAATATGAAAGTTTCACTACTGAGGGTAATACTTTCCTTCAAGGTCTATTATACTCACTGTCAAAGCACAGCTTTATACATTAATTAATTAATTTAGTTCCATAACTGCTGTGCCAACTGTTTTGACAGTTCACATACTGAAGCTGTGGCCTCCTTGTTTAAACTAGCAAGAGATATTTAGGACAATGTCTATCAAAGCAATGCAACAGTGGTTGGAGATTGATGAACACCAATAAAGGAAATCTGGTTTAAAAATAAACATAGATTAATTTGCCTGTTATAACATAGCATATGCTGTCATAACATTCTTAATTTACCATGAGAAACATTTCCTAAGTGTCCTGCAGTAGCAATAATTGGTTCCTAGTTGCCTGTATATTACTGCTAGGCAACATGAGAAATTCCATCTTTTGTTCCTGAAGAACAGAAGAAGTGACAGCATGTGAGATAGAAATGCAGGGGCATTAGAATTAGATTTCACAGATCTTCTGCCATTATGTTCAAATCCTGCACTCTTGCACACTATGGTTTGGCACTAAGTAGAAAATACAGTCATTACATACCATAGTATTTTATACTATAGTGATATAGTATTAAAATAAAATAATCCCACCAGTATATTGTATAGCATATAACAGAAGATAAGTTCACTTTATTAGCCATATGCAATTTCTTGCATTAGGACTTTTTGCATACCTCAGCTTGCTCTCCATGAGACACACAGATACACAGACAGGGAAAGTAGCTTGGGGTCAGAGCACAGGGTCAGCCATTGTACAGCACCCCTGGAGCAGTTGAGGTTTAGGGCCTTTCTGAGGAGCCCAACTGAGTAGGATTCCTCTGCCGGCTGTAGTATTTAAACCAACAACCTTCCAGCCACAGGTGCAGATCCTTAGTCACAGAGCCACCGCTCCGCCCTTTTATTCAGTCTTCGTTTATGCTTTGCTTTCATCTCAACTATTATCCCTATTCGAGTTACTGTACCACTATTCCAGTGCTGAGAACTAATGGTGCAGATGAAAACAAGAAAGGAATGTAGTAAAGTACCTTCCTTCTATTACCTCATTGCTATGTCTAAGTGGATTGTTGTGATATTTTACAACTAATTACTCTTGTCCATTTTTTACTTGTACAATTATTACTGATTGGTACAAAGCAGGCACATTTCATACTTACTCTTTTTAAACTGGGAACTGGGTACAAAACATACTTCTAACTGGGAGATTCAATATTATTCCACAGAAGCCACGTCTTCCACTTTGGTTATTTTTGTATAAACCTATATTAGCTTTTTGTGGCGGTAAATTACTGAAACGCAAGCAGCCAAGTGAAATAATCATTAAATTGTATTCATTTTAGTATGTTATGTAACACTGTGGGGATTTGTCGGACTGCCTTTTCACAGGCTGGAGGGTTGATACCTCGAGACGAAGTAGAGAGCTGGAGTGTAGTCTCCCAAATTAGGGTTCTTCACTCCTGGGAGCTAGGACAAGCAGTGAGGCTCAATAAAAATTATAGGAATTTTAGGAAGTAAGTGATTGGCTGGCCAAAATGACCGACAGGGGCACTCGTGGTGCATTTGTTGTTAGTGAAACGATTTAATCATTTAATCTCTTTACTGTGTATGTTTTAATCTGTTTAATATTGAATATTAATATGGAATTTTACAACTAAAGGGAAATTTTAGTAGCTGAGCATAAAAAGAAGAGGAGCATAACATGTCTGAAGGTCATAAACGATATTAATTTAGGAACATAAACATATTATGTAAACTGTATATGGCTGGTATTGGTAGTTTAAATAAAAAATACAGAGCAGTATTCCACTTTCTTCCTAAAGATTTTAAGCATCAAGTCTTTCATGACAATTTTAGTGTCCTTCTTTCAGTTGGGTATGCATGATTAGCATGAAACAACACGGGGTCATTGTTATGATTTCTCTATTTTTATCAAAACCCTCAACTCGTTCACTGTATTGCTGTCGATACTGTAGCAATAGTCAAATTAAACCCTTGGAGTTTGTAATGTAGGGCGCTCTGAACGAGTTAAACTTTAATGCATGACAAATAAATGTATTTCCCACATTTGATTTTTGGTTGTCTTATGTTAAACAGCAACCATGACAACAGTGCATGCTACTGAAAATTCCTTCCCATCCCCCAGAACTGTTCTGTTCTATTCTATTCTACATACATTGCACTGCGGGTTGTTGGCAGTCCTAGCCTTTGTGAGAAGTACTGTACAGAGCTGCGTTACATAAGATAGCTGCAATGGAATATACTAGTAGGTAAAAGTTAATTCTAAGTTGGAAATAAAAAAGAGCTGATACTCAACGTGTCTCCTCTATAAATCTTCAGTGTACAGACCGTCCAAGGTCATTTATTAAGAATATTATCTTAATATCTTTACACAAGTGTAAATCCACCTATTTTTTATTACTTTATCCAGGACAGGTAACAGTTTCACACCTCCCCCTTTCCTCTGCCTGCCTGACTTGTTCCCATTTTTAACAATTCTGTGTCCGAATCACATCGGGTGAGAGAGAGTAGGAAGAAACAGAAAAAAAAGGAACCCTGTTTTTTTTATAGTCAGAAGGCTTCAACTGATGCATAAAAAAATAGCATAATGCCTTCTCGTGTTATTAAGTCACTTGCATCTGGGATCCGCTTTATTCAAAATAAGTTTTCTAAAAATGCAACCAGGTTCTATATATTGTTTAAATAAAAGCTGTGAAATGTTTCACTAATCGCAATCTTTAAATCTGTAGGTTGTAGGCTCTGTGTCATTCACATTTTATTTCATTATTTATATCACTTAACATGAAATATGAAAAACAAAAAAAATGTTAATATAGTGTACATAATATTTACTATTTTTTTAAGACTTTGTTAGAAGTAAAACTTGTGCCTGGTATTAAACTCGGATCGCCTACATAGAACAAACAGCTTAAAAATGTTTCTAAAGTAATCATGTGTGAATAAGTCAAATTAAAAATAAATTGTGTTTACAAAGAAAGTGGATTACGGTAATACTACCAGCTATATAAATACATATATTTAGATCCTTAAATTAATATCATTATTAATGTCTTTAGATAAGCAATTCCATATAATGTTCTCTATTTAGCAGATTCTAAAAACTATGAGGTATTTTACTGTGATAACACGCAAGTATTCATAGAAAAGGTTAATCACTTACAGATGCAGCCATTCAAAGTGCGCGGTACAGACACCGCAGTACAGATACCGCAGGTAAGATGACACACGATACCGCGGTGCGTGATTGGTTGACCGACAGGGGCACTCGTGGTCCGTTGGTCTGTCGTAGAAAGACTTACTGTACTGTAAACGTCTTTACTGTGCCCGTTGTAGATATTGAATTTTACCACTGAAGGGAAATCTTAGTAGCTGAGCATAAAAAGGATAGGAGCATACTGTAACGCGTGTGAAGGCCATAAACGATATTAATTTTGGAACGTAAACATACAGTATATGGCTGGTCTTGGTACTTTAAAGAAAAAAATACGTACCAGTATTCCATTTCTCCCTAAACATTGTAAGCTTCGAAGTCTTTAACTAACGTGATACCGGAGTCAACAAGCATACTTTTAGAATTTGATTAAAAGGGAATATAATATGGAATCGCGTATCTCAATAATTTAATAACGGTATGATTATATCCGTGTACTGCGGCAGAGCTATGTAGGGCTGTTTCGCCTGCCTGATCATGCGAGCTGTCTTGTAGCCTACTGGTCTCGGTGCGTGACTACCAGCTGGCAGGTTGTGTGTTCGAATTCAGCTGGTGCTGGACTTTTCATTTTTATTTATTTATTTTTTAATCGCATAACATAAACATATTACCGTATGCAAACTGTACTGTATACAGTATGTATATTTATATTTAATGTCTTAACTGTGCCCGTTTAATTTAATTTAAAAAAAATATTTAACACGAACATTAAGCTCCTTACATCTTCCGCCTGAGAACAGTCACCCGTTGCTACCCAACGCAGAATGGTGATTGGCTGACACCATCTGACACCCCTCTGATTGGAGAAAAAAGACGTGCTGGTGTGCTATACCAGGAAGAGGATTTCTTTCAATTCTAAACGTGTATTTTAAAAGTTTAAGAAGTAAAAACCTTACAGCGTACACAGATTTCTAAACTGATCAGGATCGTTATCTTTGTCTCATGCATAATAATGTTCACCGCTCTGTCCAGCAAATTAATAATAAACTTTATTTTATATAGCTTTTTAAACGAATAAGTAATTAGATTGCTCATAAATCTAATCACTTGCTTTTTCTTTTTATTTAGGCTCAGATTTCAACTATAGATCGTATTATTAATAACCATAATAACAACCAACCAACAAAAACAACCATATAAACATAATACCAACCAAAAACATAGATAACAACCACAATACAAAATCAAATAATCAAACCATTTTACACTCGCAAAGTCCTCCAATTATCATAATCCCGCCCCTTATGCAAAACCAAACCTTCCTCCCATCCCAGTTTATCCTGTTTATCATAAACAAAATCCACCTCAATTTTCAACATAAAGCATTACACAAAATCAATACCTCAACACTCCATACTCAACAACGATAATTCACAAACAGCCAGAACATGTAACTACACATTCCCAAACATACCTAATTTCCATAGCCCCGCCCCTTATGCAAAACCAACATCCCTCCCCTGTTCTCTCTCTCCCCTGGCGGTTGTAATTGTTTTTATTTTCAAATAAATTTTAGCAAAATCATGTATTTTAAAAATCTTAAGATTTTTCTATTTATGTCTTTATTTAGTGGTTTCATTAGTGACAAAGACTAAACTTTCTTGGAAAAATGTCTTTTATGTAAACCATGTTTGCTATTAATTCATTCAGGGCTAAAATATGTTCATTGTCTTCTAATGAAAGAAGGGTTCCTTTCGCCGTAGTCGGGAGCCTAGCCTTTAACTAGTAAGTACTGTATTTACTGGGTTTTTGAAGGGGGGGGGGGGTGTCTTTCGCTGGAAATCTCGCCTCCTACTTTGAAAATACCCGTGAAACCGGTTCAATTCGTCACAGCCAGCACTCCTGCAGAGAGTTGGGTTGTACTTGCAGTGTATACAGTACACGCGTTATGCTCTTCGTTAATGTCTGTGAAGTTTTATTTAATCTCTGAGCCATACTGATTCTTCTGGAAGGACACCAGTATTCCACTTTCTCCCTAAACATTTTTAGGATCAGAGTCTTACATGTGGTTATTTCGAAAACGTTTGTACGTGCTCCTTCTTACCATGTTACTGTTTACCGTTACTGACCATATTAAGTTTAAGTGCCTGTGGGCACTTTTCCTGTCCGTGGGGGGTGGACCGTCTTTCATTAGAAGGTTAGTCTGTTCTACTCTGAGAATGTAGGGGTGGGTGGGAAGTGCCCGCGGTCATTTAATTAGTATTAAAATCTTAGTTATCTTTCTAGTTCACAGGTTTGCATGCATAATTTAATTTTGAAAGCCACTGAGACATCAGGTACTACTGTTGTATTTATGAAAAAGAAACAAAACAAAAAACATACTAACAACTGTGCCATCCTACTCCTTAGTTAATACATTTTATTATTCATAAACAGTTAACATTGTTAGCAAAATATTTTGAATTATATTTAACCCTATTTTTTCTTTAGTTTTGTATTTAACTTATTATATGACTTAATGTATATTAATGTATATTTGAACAATGAAAATATATTTTTACAAGATTTTACATTAAGCACTTAAAATTAATATGGTTAATAATAGTAAACTGTAACATGCTGTAACAAGATCGGTTAAACTTCGATGAAAATCCTTTCAGAGAAAATGTTTCAGGTGTGAAGAACAAACCTGTTCCCACACACCCTGCCCCCACTACCATTAGAATATACACAAACATTTTAGCGTTTCATTCTGAGCAGAAGACCCTCACACCTGAAGAGTGCTGGCTGTGACGAATTAAACCGGTTTTACAGGTTTCAATCACAGACTAGGACTCAGTAAAGTAACACACAGCGCCACTGGATTTGATAATACTGTACCTAACCAAAATCCGCAATATGGAAACAGAACCTGTGTAATTGTTGATAGATGATGTACTCGTAACATTTTTTCAAGACGAACTACAACATTTAAAAAATGACTTGTATGTACTTGATATCTCTAATCAATCCACGGGTTCCAGCACAAAACGAAACTAAAACGCATACCGTTTCGCGCTTCTTATTAGTTGCTCAAAAGTAATTTGACCGTATGAAATGCATAATATAAACCTAGAAACATATACGTGAGCAGTACTTAAGCACTGTAGTATCGGTGTTAAGACATACCTCTCAAATACTGTAAATCAAGTTAAAAATATCTCAAGACTGATTCTGGTCGTAATGAAACCATGTTTCGTGTATGTTTTCTTTTTCATCTTGAAATAACTCATTTCTAAATACCTTTTTCACTGTTAACATCTTGTAGCAACTTTGCGACAAAATATACACTCTGACAGTTCATCCTGCTATCAACATTAAATAAAACAAATCTTAAGATTTCTATATTTATGTCTTTATTTAGTGGTTTCATTCGAAGCTTACAATGTTTAGGGAGAAATGGAATACTGGTGCGTATTTTTTTCTTTAAAGTACCGAGACCAGCCATATACTGTATGTTTATGTTAAGATTTCCCTTCAGTGGTAAAATTAGATATGAATATTCAATACTTAAACGGGCACAGTTAAGACATTAAATATACATATACATATTGTATACAGTACAGTTTGCATACGGTAATATGTTTATGTTACGCGATTAAAAAATAAATAAATAAAACTGGAAGGTCCAGCACCACCATTATGTTTATATGGTTGTTTTTGTTGGTTGGTTGTTATTATGGTTATTAATAATACGATCTATAGTTGAAATCTGAGCCTAAATAAAAAGAAAAAGCAAGTTATTAGGTTTATGAGCAATCTAATTACTTATTCGTTTAAGAAGCTATATAAAATAAAGTTTATTATTAATTTGCTGGACAGAGCGGTGAACATTATTATGCATGAGACAAAGATAACGATCCTGATCAGTTTAGAAATCTGTGTACGCTGTAAGGTTTTTACTTCTTAAACTTTTAAAATACACGTTTAGAATTGAAAGAAATCCTCTTCCTGGTATAGCACACCAGCACGTCTTTTTTCTCCAATCAGAGGGGTGTCAGATGGTGTCAGCCAATCACCATTCTGCGTTGGGTAGCAACGGGTGACTGTTCTCAGGCGGAAGATGTAAGGAGCTTAATGTTCGTGTTAAATATTTTTTTTAAATTCAATTAAACGGGCACAGTTAAGACATTAAATATACATATACATATTGTATACAGTACAGTTTGCATACGGTAATATGTTTATGTTACGCGATTAAAAAATAAATAAATAAAAATGAAGAGTCCAGCACCAGCTGGATTCGAACACACAACCTGCCAGCTGGTAGTCACGCACCTAGACCAGTAGGCTACAAGACAGCTCACATGATCAGGCAGGCGAAACAGCCCTACATAGCTCTGCCGCAGTACACGGATATAATCATACCGTTATTAAATTATTGAGATACGCGATTCCATATTATATTCCCTTTTAATCAAATTCTAAAAGTATGCTTGTTGACTCCGGTTTCACGTTAGTTAAAGACTTCGAAGCTTACAATGTTTAGGGAGAAATGGAATACCGGTGTGTATTTTTCCTTGTGATATTTTAAGCTCTAGTTGAATGATAGGTGTCGCATTTTAAATCATTTTCGTAGCTAGAAATTATGAAACGCCCTGTTAAAAGCAAGGAAGTTTTTATGCCCCGTTGAAGTAAAACAAAATGCCTGACAAAGTATGGCTTGGGCAGATTCCAAGTGCTTGTACAAATGTGCTAAAGAAATTATACTTTGAGTATACAGCTTGTCCAAAGTCATCCATTATTAATACTATTAGTAATATCTTCAGTAAAGGCTTTGATGCATAAATATTTCTGATAAAGGTAGGTTGTGTACTTCTGTCCAACTGAGCAATCTTGCTTTCATAATATATACCAACATTTTAATGACTGATGATTAACATGCTGTAATACACAGTTCAAAATTAAAGGCTCAAGTGCTGTACATGAGAGGTTAAGCTCCCCCTGGCGGTTTTACAAGGCGACGCCGGATAGTTAGTCACGTGACACACGTGACACCGCGTGATACTGCGTGATACTGTGACACGCCCACCGGGGTATGCCGCGAAATACCTCACCCATTTTGAATGGCTGCATCTGTAACTCACTTAACTTTGAAGGTGTTGTGATATTAAGAAATACCAACAAATTCAATAAAGTGTCGATAACATTAAATATTTTAGTTTTTCAAAGAAATGTTTATTTGTAAAAAAAAAAACTCATCCAACAGCTGGGTTCAAACCCCCAACCTCCAGCATAAAAGGCATACGCCTAATCCATTACACCAACGCACCACTTAACAACTTAAGCTGTAGTTGAAAAGGGCAGGCAAAATGTTTTCACCTAATCACAGGTGAATGAGTTGATGGAGACGTTTACAAAGAAAGTGGTCCACGGTAATACTTTGGAGCTCACCGCCTGTCCAAGGTCATTCATTATTAATACTATTAATAATATCTTCCGTATCGCATCAAAATTGGAACATTTTAACAAGTGCATGGGGCGATACACAATGTGTCTGCTCTATAAGTTTTCACTGTACAGAATAATTCCCACAGAATTACACAACCTTGTCTCAACATAGTAAACAACAGTCACTGGCTTACTTGAAGGTGTAACTTCCTGAAATCGTTGCAAAAACGCCAAGATACATCAGTTTGGGAATCAGAACAATGGGGCTGAACCAGGGGCTAGTACTTTCTTCAATCACATCCAGCTCCAGCATTCTCTGAACTTCTTTATGGATTTCCTCTTGTTTTGCTTTGGTTATGTGGTAGGGTTGAACCCTCACAACGACCCCATGTTTGTTTGCCTAAGCAGGTCGGAGAAGAGGGTTGGTTCCAATGCAATAGAGACATAGCTTTCTCAGATTGGCTGGAGAAAGGTATGGAGAGAGAGTCACAATGTTACCTGCTAAAGAGTTACAGGAAGTTACAGGAAGGAGCACCCTTGTTGGGGTTATCTCAGGGGACATGAGACACAGCACACTCCCCATGTCCACTAGGGCTTGCAGTGAGTGCCTGTTCAGGACTACTGTTTCTAATAGAGGTGCGCGATCAGCGAGAGGACAGCCTTCAAGTTGTTCCATCAGGGAGGCATGGACGATGTTACAGTCCATTCTCATGTCCTCTGAGAGGTATTGCTCTGCCTCATGTCCCTCCGTGGTGAATCTTGAACAACCGGGCCAACACTGAGCTCCCCCGTAGCTCCTGCTCAGAAAAGAGAAGACTATCCTGTGTTAAAATCGGACCCTGGGGCTGCTTTTCATTTCCACCTTACTCCCTTCCTGGTGTTTTCCCCAACAGATAGTAGAGGCAACCTCTTTTTCTTTGGTGATGTCAGCCGCAGCAGATCTCTAACCTGGCCATGAAGTTGTCCATGGTCTGTGGATTGCTTTGGGCAATGGTTTGCCATATTTCAGGGGGTAGATATCTCAAGTACATATCTAATACTAAGCGCTCTACTATCTTGTTCGGGGTCAAGGTATTTGGTTCCAGGCAATTTTTGGCCAGGTAAATCAGGTCAAACATTTGAGCGCAGGCGGATACGTGGGGATCGTAATGCTACTCCTAACAAACATTGTGCGTGGACATGGGTCGTGACTCCCTGCTAGGTTAGAATCTCTGTTTTGAGGCAGTCATAGAGGCAGAGGAGCTGTCCAGGTCAAAATACACCTTCTGAGCTATGCTGCATAGGAAACAGGCTACTATGCTGGCCCACAAGTTCTCACACAATAGTTAGGGTGAGAGAACAATTGAGAGGAATGCCTTGATGGTTGCCTATGGGCCATCTTGTGGTGAAAAGGTGGAGATTCCTTCCACTGTGTCACAGTTATCTAACAGTAATGTTTTAAATAATCATAATATGGTGTACTTTTTTCTGATTCCAGGAGTTTGCTTTTTAAGCAGTATTTAAAATCATTTTCATCTTGTTCAAATCTAATTTTCTTTAAGGTTAAGGTGATGTAAGTTAAGAATTATTTATTAATCATTATGTGTTTGAAGTGTTTCAAGTCAATCACCTGTCAATAAATTAGCTAGAGTACAAAGAAAAAAATGGGCCCATCACAAAGAAAAGTCACATACTGTAAGACATTAAAACAAATCAGAGAAAATGGTAAGAAAGAAAGAATCTACCACCTGCTCAGCAAAACATAATACTTGATGTGTTGCACACCAAATCAAATGTGGAAGAAATTAAGCTTATTATTCTCAAATAAAACACTGGAAGCCACAATCTACTTTATATTTATTAAATTGAAACATTTTTTGTTTCCTTTGCAAATAACCAAGGTCTTTTAATGGAAAAAATAACAGCATAACATTCCAAAATATGTAATAATGAAGCCAATACTTTTCTGTAAATTTAATAGTATACTGTATATATTTGCATTTTATCTCCCACATTTTGAATTAACAATTATTCATCAGTTTGCCTCAATGCTCATACCCTTGCATTTTTATGAAAACCTACTTTTTATGCTGCAAGTCCCACAATACCCATAGGAGAGGTAGCATCAATTGGGGGAATAATACAGCTCACAGGTTTCCAGCGAGTCTATAGACGTTTTGCACAGGAAGTTGAAGATACCCAGGGCATTCCAGCCATGAATAATTGCTGGTGAAATGTTGTACTTTAAAACAACACAACCCATATTTTGTAGAAACAATTACTTTCAATGAGACCAGCATACATTTTTACAACTTAAAATGGGTGCTTACTATGATGAAAATCATATAAATTTCAGAGAAAATTAAGAACCAACCAATATATTAAATAGGGAATCTTTGCTAAGATACTACATAAAAAAAATGAGTTTAGGTAAAAAAAAGCAAAGAGGTATTTACTGGTTTAATGGAAGCCAATGGAACATTGCCAAAACATTTGAGGACTCACACAGGAGTCTAGAAAGACATGTCTATTGTGACCTAGTGGTGAATAGCTGTCTGTTATGCCAAATCCACTAGATGGCGCTGCCTCTTAGAGCGCGGTGTATCTTAGTTCCTGCCAGTTAATTTCAGCATTCTGCGCATGGGCAGTAGGGACTAGGAAGCAGAGAGTTACAGTAAAAAAAAAATGAAATATCTGCAGAGAGTTGTAACGTTCTCAGTGAGGGTAGAGCTGAGAGGTGACTCGCACAGCCTGTGAGCAGCCTATTTATTATTATTATAATAATTGTTTACACTTATACAGAGCTTTTCTGGACACTCCACTCAAAGTGCTTTACAGGTAATGGGGACTCCCCTCCACCACCAATGTGCAGCATCCATTTCTGCACGTGCTGCGTGGAAGAGCCACTACCGTATTTTGTGTAGGCAAAAATATCATTTTATGTCATTTCTTTTGTTTTTTTTATTATTTTCCAAACTAACAAAACAGATCAGACACCATACTTACCTGGAAATAAAGAACCCCAAAATATATCTGTGTCCTGTGCTGGTTTTTCTTTGCCAGGCTACAACATTTTGGTACCAGAAGTGGGGTTTCTGATAGTCTGGTGGTTCTGACTCTCATAGTAAAGGCAGTGAAGTGCATAAAATATGGTAGTGGTGAAGACAGCTGTCCAAGGAGTCTGATAACGGACGGTGAAGGCAGCCTCCAGAGGTTCAGTGACCAGTGTGCTGGGAACCAGACGACACCAACGGCCAGAGTGGAGGACGTCTCCTTGCCTCGTCAGACTCATCTGATGAACTGTGGTATTCAAAGACTGATGTTTGCACAGAGACTGTGTTTGTGAACAGTTCCCAAAATGTCGGGTGATGGGAGGGATGATGGTGCAGCAGTTGATGGTCGTGTAGTTACGGAGAATGGTAATGATGACAACTTCCATGACTTGAGGTCTCAAGTAGAAGAATTAGCTAGAAAACATGACCAAGCCATGGCCACTATTGCTGCACTGGGTCCTAAACTAAAACGTTCATATGTGTATGTACTCAAAGTCATGCCACCTGCAGAAGTTCTCAGATGACTCTGCAATTGTGGGATGTATCAAGGTTGAGCAGGAGGAGGAGTACAGAGGACTGGTCGGCAGCTTTGTGGAGTGGTGTGGGGTGAACCACTTGGAACTGAATGTTACAAAGACAAAGGAACTGGTGGTAGATTTCAGGAGGAAAAAGGTCAAACCTACTCCTGTCTACATCCATGGGAGTGGCGTGGAGATGGTGGACTCGTACAAGTACCTGGGAGTGCACATCGACGATAGACTGGAATGGTCTAAGAACATCAAGGCCATCTATAAGAAGGGACAGAGCCGACTTTACTTCTTGAGGAGGTTCAGGTCCTTCAATGTGTGTAGTAAGATGCTACACATGTTCTATCAGTCGGTGGTAGCGAGTGCCATTTTCTACGCAATGGTGTGCTGGGGCTCTGGGATTAGAGCAGTAGATTCCAAAAGGCTGAACAAGCTCATCAGGAGAGCAAGCTCTGTCATTGGGTCTGACCTGGACCCCTTGGAGGTAGTGGCTGAGAGGAGAATGATGTCCAAACTAGAGGCCATCATGGACAACTTCTCCCATCCCCTCTATGACAGGCTTGCAGGAATGAAGAGCACGTTCAGCAATAGACTGATTCATCCACGGTGCAACAGGGAGCGCTACAGGAGGTCATTTTTGCCGTCTGCCATAAGACTGTACAACGCATCCACCTTGCGTCTTGGCAGAGGCAACATCGACAGTGACCTGTTTCTGGACTAAACGCATACAACACATCTACTGCTACATCTGTTCTCTTTCTTTTTCTTTTTCTTTTTCCCGTTTACAACCACTTTTTTGCAATATATGCCAGGGACCTGTGCAATACATTTATATTTATATCTATAGTAACATCTATATTTATATTCATATGTGTGATACGATTTTCTGTGTACTGTTCTGTTCTAGTTTGTTCTTGTGTGTCCGGACTGTGAGTAACTCTTGTATTGTATTGTATGTATTGTACTATTATTATATAATTCGTTACACTGTGGCTGTGTTGTGTGTGTTAAGCTGCTGTTGCACTGCAATTTCCCTCACGGGATCAATAAAGTATCTATCTATCTACCTAGAGAACGTAATGTACAACCTTTTAGTGGTGATATAACTAAAGATGGTTGTTCTGTTGATGACTTTATCGAAGAAGTTGAACAAGTAATCAGAGCCAGAGAACAGACTCCTGTTGAGCAGTACAACCTTGTGTTATCATTGTTGAAGGGTCCGGACCTAGAGGAAGTACGTTTATGTACGGGTGGTGAATCTAGACAGGTCAGTGATGTATTCAGTTACCTCAGACATGCTTTCAGAGAGAAGCCCAGTGTTTCCCAGCTATTACAAGACTTTTATGGCTGTAAGCAAAGGGAGGGGGAAGATCTTCGTGATTACTCTCACTCTCTCTCTCTCATGCTCAGTTCTGTGTTAAAGGTATCACCTGATACAGTGTCGGGTGAGAAGCAAGCTATCCGAGATCAGTTCATAGAGGGGATTAGGGATTTGTCTCTGCGGAGGGAGCTTCGCAAGTTTATCAGAGATAAACCGGAGTATACTCTCATCGACGTATGGGATGAAGCTGTTACGTGAAGTTTGAAAGACAAGGCCTGTAGTTCCAAAACATTTACAGTGCCTTGCGAAAGTATTCGGCCCCCTTGAACTTTTCAACCTTTTGCCACATTTCAGGCTTCAAACATAAAGATATAAATTTTTTATTGTATGTGAAGAATCACCAACAAGTGGGACACAATTGTGAAGTGGAACGAAATCTATTGGATTTTTGAAACTTTTTTAACTAATAAAAAAATAAAAAGTGGGGCGTGCAAAATTATTCGGCCCCCTTGCGTTAATACTTTGTAGAGCCACCTTTTGCTGCGATTACAGCTGCAAGTCGCTTGGGGTATGTCTCTATCAGTTTTGCACATCGAGAGACTGAAATTCTTGCCCATTCTTCCTTGCAAAACAGCTCGAGCTCAGTGAGGTTGGATGGAGAGCGTTTGTGAACAGCAGTTTTCAGCTCTTTCCACAGATTCTCGATTGGATTCAGGTCTGGACTTTGACTTGGCCATTCAAACACCTGGATACGTTTATTTGTGAACCATTCCTTTGTAGATTTTGCTGTATGTTTGGGATCATTGTCTTGTTGGAAGATAAATCTCCGTCCCAGTTTCAGGTCTTTTGCAGACTCCAACAGGTTTTCATCCAGAATGGTCCTGTATTTGGCTGCATCCATCTTCCCCTCAATTTTAACCATCTTCCCTGTCCCTGCTGAAGAAAAGCAGGCCCAAACCATGATGCTGCCACCACCATGTTTGACAGTGGGGATGGTGTGTTGAGGGTGATGAGCTGTGTTGCTTTTACGCCAAACATATCGTTTTGCATTGTGGCCAAAAAGTTCGATTTTGGTTTCATCTGACCAGAGCACCTTCTTCCACATGTTTGGGGTGTCTCCCAGGTGGCTTGTGGCAAACTTTAGACGAGACTTTTTATGGATATCTTTGAGAAATGGCTTTCTTCTTGCCACTCTTCCATAAAGGCCAGATTTGTGCAGTGTAAGACTGATTGTTGTCCTATGGACAGACTCTCCCACCTCAGCTGTAGTTCTCTGCAGTTCATCCAGAGTGATCATGGGCCTCTTGGCTGCATCTCTGATCAGTCTTCTCCTTGTCTGAGCTGAAAGTTTAGAGGGACGGCCAGGTCTTGGTAGATTTGCAGTGGTCTGATACTCCTTCCATTTCAAGATGATCGCTTGCACAGTGCTCCTTGGGATGTTTGAAGCTTGGGAAATCTTTTTGTATCCAAATCCAGCTTTAAACTTCTCCACAACAGTATTACGGACCTGCCTGGTGTGTTCCTTGGTCTTCATGATGCTCTCTGCGCTTTCAACAGAACCTTGAGACTATCACAGAGCAGGTGCATTTATACAGAGACTTGATTACACACAGGTGGATTCTATTTATCACCATCAGTCATTTAGGACAACATTGGATCATTCAGAGATCCTCGCTGAACTTCTGGAGTGAGTTTGCTGCACTGAAAGTAAAGGGGCCGAATAATTTTGCACGCCCCACTTTTCATTTTTTTATTAGTTAAAAAAGTTTCAAAAATCCAATAGATTTCGTTCCACTTCACAATTGTGTCCCACTTGTTGGTGATTCTTCACATAAAATAAAAAATTTATATCTTTATGTTTGAAGCCTGAAATGTGGCAAAAGGTTGAAAAGTTCAAGGGGGCCGAATACTTTCGCAAGGCACTGTAAAAGCAGTAACACAGACGGGTTGACACAATGCTCTGCTATTGATGCTCACATAGAAAAGGCGCTCACTTTAGAAGATGTCCTTAAAGTAGTAGTAGAGCAGGGTAAAGCTATTGGGGAGTTGACTAATGCTGTCAGAGACCTCACTATGCAGAGGGAACTACGCAGTAATGAAACTGCGAGCAAACATAAAGTTAAACCCAAGTTTACTGATGATGGCAAGCTTATCTGCTTTCAGTGTAAAGAGGTGGGGCACATAGCAAAAAACTGTACTCAAAAGCATCTCCCATCATCAAACATCCCTGTAGTGCAGGAAAACGAGAGCCCCCGGTTGTGACGAGCCAGGCGATTCAGGGGAAAACCATAGGTTCAAGCAAACCTGACTGTGATCGTGCCAAGTTACTGGAACATTCTGTGGGCAGATGTCCTACTGTAGACTTGATGATTGGGGGAGTCACTCTGTCATGTCTATTAGATACTGGTAGCCAGGACAGTACTCTTTCAGAGAGTTTCTTCAGAGAACACTTATTGGGGGAGGACGAAGACATGCTTTCAATATCAGGGTGGCTTAAGTTAACCGCTGTAAATGGCTTAGAAATACCTTACCTAGGATATCTTGAATTGGATGTGGAGACGATGGGGATGACAGTATCAGACTGTGGGTTTTTGGTGGTAAAGGAGCCAAAAGATTATCGTTCCTCTTTCCCAGGCCTCATAGGCATAAATATTATCGGCAAATGCAGACAGCTGGTCTGTGCTGAGTTTGATTCTGCACTGGTTGGCGAGCTGGATTTTGATTGGAGGGAAACGTTTCAGCAGATGCACAAAGTGAACCTAATTGAAAAGTCATCTGTGGTATGTGTAGCGGGAAGAGACACTATCCATGTCCCTGCTGCATCAGTAGCTACTGTCTTAGCTAAATGGCTCAGACACATGAGAGAAAGCAATGTAAAGATGCTGTTGGAGCCTTTGAATGTGCCTTTGCCAGGTGGCCTGATTGTCATGCCTATGCTTGTGTCCTCTCACAGTCATATGGTACAAGAACAAGTCATGAACTTCTCATAGGAAGATGTTTGGCTCGGGCCAAGAACCAAGCTAGGTATTTCGGCCAGCAGCCATATCACCCTGCAACTCACAACTGGCAACCCACTGAAGCTAAGCAGGTGTGAGCCTGGTCAGTACCTGCATGGGAGACCTCCTGGGAAAAACTAAAGTTGCTGCTGGAAGAGGTTTTGGTGGGGCCAGCAGGGGGTGCTCACCCTGCGGTCTCTGTGGGTCCTAATGCTCCAGTATAGTGACTGGGATACTATACTGTAAAAACAGGTACTGTCCTTCGGATGAGATGTAAAACCGAGGTCCTGACTCTATGTGGTCATTAAAAATCGCAGGGTGTTTCTCGAATAGAGTAGGGGTGTAACCCCGGCATCCTGGCCAAATTTCCCATTGGTCCTTACCAGTCATGGCCTCCTAATAATCCCCATCTTTGAATTGGCTTCAGTACTGCTCTTCTCCCCACTAATAGCTGATGTGTGGTGAGCGTTCTGGCGCACTATGGCTGCCGTCGCATCATCAAGGTGGATGCTGCACATTGGTGGTGGTGGAGGGGAGTCCCCATTACCTGTAAAGCGCTTTGAGTGGAGTGTCCAGAAAAGCGCTATATAAGTGTAAGCAATTATTATTATTATTAGTAGTAGTAGTAGTAGTAGTATTAAAATAAGACAGATCCATGTTTTGGTAGCTGGAGTGGATTGTGATAACAGGTCACAGAGTAACACCCAAACTTTCCCAGGGTATACAAAGAAGGAGCTCCATCCGTTTCAAGATGCTGATCCCTCTCTCAGTGCTTTCCGGATGTTTTGGGATAAGCAGAAAAAAACAGGAAATAAGGAGAGATAAAAGTTGTCTTAATCTACCTTGTCTTTGTTGAAGCAGTGGCATCGGGTGCGAGAGCGTGATGGGGTGTTGTACAGGGTGATTGAAGATCCTCATGTCAGTGAGTGTTTCCAACTCCTCCTGCCTGATTGTATGAAAGATCAAATATTGGAAAGTGTACATGGCCAGATGGGCCATCAAAGAATCAAACGCACTCAGAATCTGTTGAGGCAGAGAGGCTTTTGGGTGGGCAAGTATAATGATGTGGAACAGTGGGTCAAGAAGTGTCAAAGGTGTATCCTGACCAAAATGCCACAGCCAAAAATCCAGGCACCCATCAAACCATTTATAGCTACTAGGCTTTTAGAGGTTGTCACTATCGACTACATGGTCCTCGAGCCAGCCTCTAACGGGCAGGAGAATGTGTTGGTAGTTACTGATGTGTTTACCAAGTTTACACAGGCTTTTCCAACTCGTGATCAGAAGGCAGACACTACGGCGAAAGTCCTCCTGAAAGAATGGTTTATGAAATTTTGATGCCCTGAAAGGTTGCATAGTGACCAGTGAAAAACCTTTGAGAGTCAGGTAGTTGCAGAGCTGTGTAAACTTTACGGAGTGAAGAAAACATGCACCAATCCTTTATATCCTCAAGGAAACCCACACTGTGAACGGTTCAACAGGACTCTACATGACCTTTTACGCACGTTGCCTCCTGAGAAGAAGCGCCGTTGGTCGGAACATCTGCCAGAGTTAGTCTATGCCTACAATCTGACACCTCACGCTAGTACGGGATATTCACCTTACTTCCTTCTTTATGGAGTGCATCCTCACTTACCTGTTGATGCGTTGCTGGGCCAGGAGGAGGTGCTGGATAAAAGAAATGATTGGCCAGTGGTCCACCAGGAACGGTTGAACGAAGCACATGCCCGAGCCAAAGAGTACACAGAACAAAAAGCTTTTGCACTGCAAGTAGACAAAGTGTTCTGTCCCCCAGTCAGTGTAGATCAGCTGGTTTATCTGAGACACAGACCGTTGGTGAGAAATAATGATACAGGATGCTTGGGGACCTACTGTTAATAGGGTGGTAGAGGTGCAGGGTACCAGAAATACCATTGGAGGGTGTTCCTATAAAGCAGGTACACAGGGTTAATTTAAGGCCATGTGTGGGCCCTGTCCCAGCCCCCAGGTGTGTTAGAAACCGGTCTCCCACAGCATTCTCTGTTAGTACCCTTTCTGAGCCTTCGCCAGAGTTTGTAGTGTTGGAGGAGGTTTCGCTTCCGAGATTAACTCAGGAGGTGTTCCCTGAGTCAGTAGATATTGCTACACAGAGGACCCCTGTGGTAGTGAATCTGAAGTGTTCTCTGAGCCTGTTAGGTTTGAACCTGCTCCTGAATCTACAGGTGCTGTGCAGGTTAGGACTAAGGCTGATACCGAGCCTTCTAGTGCTGAGCCTACTACCAGCTTCTCTCCAAGTGACCGTGTATTAAATGTACCTACTCTTGTTCCACACAGAAGTCATAGAGCCAATGCTGGGGTGCAAACTAATCCTTTTCATGAACCCAAGTCTGTCTGTAATGCGATCTCCTTAACTCCAGAAGTCTTTTCCCACATTATAACAAACTTAAGTGCTGTCCTTTTTAGGAAGGCAGTCAAGGGGGTGAAGGGTTGATAGTCACCGGGACGTTGACTATGCAGAAGAGGAGAATGTGACCCAGTGGCGAATAGCTGTCTGTTATGCCAAATCCACTAGATAGCGCTGCCTCTTAGATCACGGTGTATCTTAGTTCTTGCCAATTTCAGCATTCTGTGCATGGGCAGTAGGGACTAGGAAGCAGTGAGTTACAGTTTAAAAAATGAAATTTCTTCAGAGAGTTGTAACGTTCTCAGTGAGGGTAGAGCTGAGAGGTGACCTGCACAGCCTGTGAGCGGCCTATTTCTGCACATGCTGCGTGGAAGAGCCACTACCATATTTTGTGTAGGCAAAAATATCATTATATGTCATTTCTTTTGTTTTAGTTTTTTTAATTATTTTCCAAACTAACAAAACAGTTCAGACACCATGCTTACCTGGAAATAAAGAACCCCAAAAATATATTTGTATCCTGTGCTGGCTATTCTTTGCCAGGCTACACTCTTACAATGAGACTCAAGACTTTGCAACCTTTAACTCCCTATGGTAAGACTTGCAGTATATCATCTGGATGTGTTCCAGCATTTAAATATTCAGCATCTCTCTTGATGACAGGCTCTGTCTGCAATAGGGTAATACCCACAGGACCTGGAAACTTCATCTATATGTCACTGATTCACCATTGTTACCAGTGTTATGCTTGACAACACATATAATACATTGTTATTCACTCTTTGCAATACATACAAACTAGACTGTGTTAAAAAGAATATTTTGGGAAGGCACTTTTGCATGAGCATATTATTTTGTTAGTATTTTCTGTGACAGTTTATATACCTCATTTAGCTGATGAACACATAATAGGCTGTCATATGTTCAAAAGGATTTCTGCCAAATTACTGTGGAAACTGTGTCTTTTGGGAGCTCATTAGGAAATGTTTTCTGTTTTTTTTGCCGACAGAGTGATTCAAAATAAAAAGTGTAAATAATATTACTTCCAAACCAGAGTGTTATAAGCTTGATGAGGACTTTCATATTCCTTAAAGATTTATTATTTAAAATAATGTTGAAGAATACAGTTACCTTTCATTAAGAGGCTTATTTTCAATGTTCCAAGCTGTAGTATTGTTAAGAAAATAGAAGCAGTAAATAACCTCTGCCTCCAATTATTGATACAACAAAGAAAAGGATGCTGTATTTTAATATATGGAGGATATTCAATCAATAATAATAAAAAGAGATACAGTCAAAAACTTAGTTATTGAGTCAGGAGAGTGAAGTCATTTTTGTTGTGTACTGCTGAAAGTTGTACTTCAAATCAAAAGATAAATACAGTATGTGGCAAAATACAGAATGTTATCTCCGGATATTTTTGTCAGAATCTCTGGATATTTATGTGCATACATGTTAAACCACATTAGAACAAAAATGTGTTCAATCACCCCCAATTTCAGGTCAGCATATTTAATGAGACTAATTAACGTAAAGTAAACGAATTATTTATATAAGTTTGTATAGAGTCCCATACTTGCAATGACTGCTTCAAGTCTGTGACCATTGGCATAGCCAGACTCTTGATAAATTCCTTTGAGATACTTTGCCAAGCTTTAACTGCCATATTAAGCTGTTGCTTTTTTTGTGGAGTTTTCTAATCTGAATCTACAAACACATTCTCAAAAGGATTTAAATCAGGAGATTCATTTGGCCAGTCCAAAAGTCACCACTTCTTCTTCCTGATAAATCCCTTGGTTAAGTGTGCATTATGTTTTGGATCATTGTCCTGCCGCAGCGTGAATTGCTGCCATAACATGTTGTTAAATTACACTATATGCTATACAGTGCTTCTCAGAGGTTGATGTTCTACTGAACAGGAAACATAGAAGACCAACCCTGTAACCGGAAATATCCTCATACTAATCAGAACAATATCGTCTACCTTGGCACGAGAAGAAGAGTTAATTATGTTCTCCCTCTCTCCCTATCTTCCTTCTGCTTCTTGTCTCCTCATCCCCCTCTCCTTTATCCCCTGTTCTTTATTATAATTAACTTTAGTATTTCACCAGAAAACTCCATGTGAGCTGTGAGCATATAAACAGCTTACTGCTAAACAAACACCATAGCTTCTTCACAACTTTTATTTTTCCAGGATCTCTGTAGTGCTACAAGATTTGAAAAGCAGACTAAAGTCATTCATTTTAAAAGCAGAATTGCAATTAGTTTTGAAAACAGCGGTGTTAATGCTGACAGACAGTGATATCTAAACCGGTCATGACATTTTGTCAATTTTACATGTAAAAATGTAATTCTCTGCACTCATTAGTTACACATTTATCAAATCTGTATTGTTTTTAATTTGCAAAATACTCTTTAGTCTAAATGTTGATACATTTTATTTGAAGGAAATTAAACCAGTAATTCCTAATAGTGATTTACATACCAATTTCTGCATTTTTCTTATTCTTCAATAATGAATTATCACCAGATTATAAAATATGTAAGTATGCTTGATTTAATGCTCAATACCAACACTAAAGAGATGTGGATTGAGCAGTGTAAATTTTACATTTTCTCTCAGGTGCTAATTAATAAGATGTTTGCTTGGCTCATTGCAGCTATTTTAAATTTACAGGCCTGCTATCAAATGATTCTACAGAGATTGTGTTAGGAATGAGACTTACAATGTAACTGGACTTCAGTCTCCAATGCAGGTTTAATGAAATAAAAACTCATTTTAAACCTGCATATTAAAAAAAAGTAATAGAAGGGAAACAAACTAGAACATTCTGCAATCATTTTATTTCCATATTGGAAATAAACATGCAGCAAAATAAGATAAAGGTCCTGGTACAGCAGACCCTAATTTCTGCATAAAGGAAATTCAGGTCTTGACAGATTTCCATGATTTTCAGTTACACTCTTTCTCAGGCAAATGATGATAGGAGAATTTAACACCCACACTATGGTAAACATGTTTAGTCTTGATAGTCAAATCAAGCTCATCATGTTGCCAATATGATGGTCTAATGATGGCCTTTTTTAAGTGATCAGATGCAGGTCTTTATACACTTATATTTTTTATAACATTTTACTGTGTTACTATCACAATTGCTTCGAGAGTATAGTTTTATATACGAGAGTATAGTTTTCGAGAGTTTGCTGCTCTGACCGGATCACTTTGCTTTAATATCTTATTATTCATTTCCCAGTTTTCTATTTAATTCCGAGGCCCACTCACTTCTTTAACTCACCCCTGGTTTTTATTGACACTACTACTTTCACTCTCTACATTTCACTCTCTACATTTCTCTACTAAACAAGACAGTACTTCAATCTGCGCAGAAATTGCAGCCTCAAATTTGCCCTGTAACCCATTTGGTCCCCTTCTCAGGAAGCTCACACTTCAGTTTCCTCCTTACACGAGGCTCCCTTTTTTTTTGCAGCAGTTTTTCTTTGCAGCAGTTACTTACCTCAAGCCTGCACTCAGATCTGCACAATAGTTTTTAGCCTGAAGCCTGCCCTGCAAACCCATTTTGTCCCCTTTTTCAGGAAGCTCACTACTCAGTTTAACCTGTACCCAAGTGTCCCTTCTTTTTCCAACCTATGGGTTGTGTAGCAGTTTTCTGCCTCAAGAGCCATCCGGCTCTCTTTCCAGAAGGCTTGCCATTCAGTTTCACCTATACCTGAGACTCCCTGTTTCCGACTGGCAGACTGTGTTTAGCCAACTCTACAGCCCAAAGTAATATTACTTTTAATTTACTTTAAAACAAAATTGAGCACAAACGAATGCAGGTGTTTTCATTGTTTGTGCTGTTTGTAGGGTGGCAAACTTCATATAGATAATTCCCAACTAGATACAATTTGGTTGTGAAACTGAAAATCCACATTATTGTCAACAAATTTACTAAAGTTATCTTACTTCGTTAAACAGTACCCTAGTGCTCTTTGAATCCTCAGGAATCAAAATACAATACCCAGTGTGTACACCATGATCTCACATACAAGTGTAAAATACAGTTGAGTTTTAACAATATTATCAATGGCTGTGATTGTCACAAAAGAATATTTTCCCAGAAGCCAATTGACCTATCGGACCTGTATATTTTTACCCTGCAGGAGGAAACCAGAACATCCAGAGGAAACCCATCTGAACGCAGGGAGAACATACAAACTCCATTCAGAAAGGAGCCCAGGTCCGAATTGAACCCAGAGCCCCAGCACTGCAAGGCAGTGATGCTAACTAATGCCTCACCATGCCACCTTGTTTAGGATTTTTTTCTTGCTCCTATTTCTTTCTTATGAATTAGTTCTTGAATTATATTTGATATGGCACGCTTGAACAGCACAGCAAGTTTATTGTATGAAAATAAGGTGAATGCACTTCTTTGAAGAGCATTTTGTGACACTAGTAAAGATTTGTCTCTGTACCTGACCTAAGTCATCAAAGCATAATGTTGCCATCTTAGGAAGGCAAATTCAACCATTCAGCAAAGAGAAATTAAAATGCTCTGTAAGGAGAAGTTGACAAAAACAAGAAAAAAGCCAGCAGAAAGTATGATAGCTTCCCTTTAAAAAGAACTGCAACTTTAAGACTTATCTTCTAACAAGTAAGATAGTGAAATTGGAAAATGTGTAAGGTGTTCTTTGTAATTTGTAAGAGTAATTGGTTATAGTGAATGTAAGGGTTTTCAGCTTAATGGATGACAATGAATTCAGAAAGATACCTGATCCAATTATTCATTTTTTTGGGTTGCAGGGTTTCAATTATGTGTTCAATTGCAATTTTGTGTGTTATATCACACAGTGAAAACATGTTCTTATTTTGATTGTTCTATACGTGAGGAGTCACTCTGTTTTGAGAGTTAACATCCAATTTGTAAAATAAATCTCTCTCTTAGGAGTATACTTCTCAAAATAGTGGGATGTTGTGAGTTTAAGTGTGCTAGCGAGTATACAACATACCAACAAGTCAAAAACAAGATACAATAAATAAATTAAAATGTTATAGAAAAAGAAGGAGAGATATTTTTGATACGGGAGGACATCTTCAGCAATCCTCATTCTGTATTGTATCAAGTAACCAAAGCTGGAATGTCTGCTTCATCAACACAAGCAACATTTCTTTTCTTTTCTTCCATCCATTGTCAAAGCACTTTATCCGGTATAGTGACATACAGATGCATCCATTCAAAGTACACGCCAGAAACCCGTACTGCATGCAACTACCTACATCATACCGCGGTACATGATTGGCTGGCCAAAATGACTGACAGGGGCACTTGTGGTGCGTTGGTCGGTCGTGGAAAGATTTAATCATTTAATGTCTTTATTGTGCACGTTTTAATCCGCTTAGTATTGAATATTTACATGGAATTTTACCACTGAAGGGAAATTTTAGTAGCTGAGCATATAAAGAATAGGAGCATAATGCATCTGAAGGTCATAAACGATATTAATTTAGGAACATAAACATATGACGTAAACTGTATATGGCTGGTATTGGTACTGTAGTTTAAAGAAAAAATACACACCAGTATTCCATTTCTCCCTAAACATTTTAAGCATCAAAGTCATACATGTGGTTATTTCAGAAACGTTTTTACGTTCTCGTTGCTCCCTCTGACCGTGTTACTGTACTGGATGTGTATACAGTATACAGTACTCTGTGAGAAAAGTGATAGTTTTAAGCTTTTCTGCAAATACGCTCGATACCGGAGTAAACAAGCATACTTTTAGAATTTGATTAATAGGGAATATAACATGGAATCGTGTATCTAAAGAAATTAATAACAATATAATTATATTCATGTACTGTAACACAAACAGTAGTATATACTGTACACATACAGTATCTATTGATATGTGTACGGCTGTTTCACCACTTGTCATGTGACTGTGCTAGTGGTGTGATGGTTTAAGTGCCTAACTTATAAGCGAGAAGTTGGCTATTCAAATCCAGCTAGCGCCATGACTTTTCTTTTAACAAACATTTCTTTGAAAAAATAAAATAGCACTATTAGTGACAATTAATTGACTTTTTTATATTTCTAAAAATCACAACATGTTCGAATCTAAGTCATTTTTTAATAACAATGACTAGTCACCGTCTTTCACCTCTGAATTGCTCCAGTAGCAGGAACCTGTATCGAGTGGATCCCTTTCGATCTCCATTCAGATTTAAAAGGTTATTAATAATATTTTCGGTGTCGCATCTTCCCAGTTTAGCTGATCTTTTGCTGCCTACGCATGTTTACACAGATCCCTGATAGTGTGATCTATGATAAATCTGTGATCAGTCCTCTGGCTGAGCTGATGTTCTCTAAAGCTTTCTCAGTCAAGTATGATCGTTTACAAAGGGATCTGTGTAAACATGCGTAGGCAGCAAAAGATCAGCTAAACTGAGAAGATGCGACACCGAAAATATTATTAATAACCTTTTAAATCTGAAGGAAGATCGAAAGGGATACACACGATACAGGTTCCTGCAACTGGAGCAATTCAGAGGGAAAGATGGTGACTATTCATTGTTATTAAAAAATGACTTAGATTCTAACATGTTGTGATATTTAGAAATATAAAAAAGTCAATTAATTGTCACTAATATTGCTATTTTATTTTTTCAAAGAAATGTTTGTTAAAAGAAAAGTCGTGGCGCTTGCTGGATTTGAATAGCCAACCTCTCGCTTATAAGTCAGACACTTAAACCATCACGACACTAGCATGGTCACATGACAAGTGATGAAACAGCCATACACATATCAATAGATACTGTATGTGTACAGTATATACTACTGTTTGTGTTACAGTACATGAATATAATTATATCGTTATTAATTTCTTTAGATACACGATTCCATATTATATTTCCTAAAAATCAAATTCTAAAAGTATGCTTGTTTACTCCAGTATCGAGCGTATTCGCAGAAAAGCTTAAAACTATCACTTTTCTCACAGAGTACTGTATACTGTATAAACATCCAGTACATTAACATGGTCAGAGGGAGCAAGGAGCATGTAAAAACGTTTCCAAAATAACCACATGTAAGACTTTGATGCTTAAAATGTTTAGGGAGAAATTGAATACTGGTGTGTATTTTTTCTTTAAAATACCAAGACCAGCCATATACAGTACAGTTTACTTACAGTAATATGTTTATATTCCTAAATTAATATCTTTTATGAGCATGTGAAAGGCATACTTTGTATGATTGGAAACAAATGCATGATCAGATCAACGAAATGCTGTGGTGTTATTTTTTGTCAATGAAAAAATAAAGTATTTTCGTTTACAAAGACGGTTACAAAGAATGTGGACCAGTTTGAGTTTACAGCTTGTCCAAGGTCATTCATTATTAATACTATTAGTAATATCTTTGGTAAAGACTTTGATGGCGACAGCTCAAACGATGTACATGAGAGGTTGAGCTTTATTAGCTCCACCTGGCAGTAATTCCGGATACTATTATCTTACGTGCGGTATTATGCAGAATTATACGGTATTATACGGTAACCCGTGTTATAACGCGACAAGCGCACCACGTTTTAACGTGGTATAACCCACTCGTTTTGAATGGCTGCATCTGTATGTGTATGTCTGTTTCACTACTTTCTACGTCACTGCGTCTGTGGTATGATGGCTTAAGCATGTGCCTTATAAGCCTGAGGTCCGGCGTTTGACCCCAGTTGTCGCCTTTAGTTTTGTTTTAACAAATAATTTGTTTGAAAAAACTAAAATAGCAAATATTATGGACACTTTCTTGACATTTTATGTCAATAAAAGACAACCTTTTAAGTGTGACTATACCCACGTTATAGCAGAGGCCTCAAGTGCCTTATTGCTTTTATAAAACAGTCCCCCAATATGCAAGTGCTGTATAGAATGAATTTAAATTTAAAAAAATTATTTAACACGAAAATTAAGATGTTTACGTTCCTTCGCCTGAGAATATAGTCCCTCATTGCTACGCAATGCAGAAATACAGCCACAAGTACCATTAGCTAGCAAAGAGGACATTAGCTAGCCAATATGATAAATACAGGGGGGAAAAAGCAATTGGGAAAAAAATGACTTGCTGATCTGTTGTACATACCAGGAAGAGAACAGAATATGTTTTTTTCTGTTTGAAATGTGTTGTCTTTATGAAATTCATATATTTTAAATGTTTAATTAAGAAGAAAACAACTTACAGCGTACACAAAGATTCTAAGCTGATCACAAGGAAGAAAGATCACCCATTTTTCTTGCATAAAAAGTGGATATTAACTATCGAAACCTGTTTTTATAGCTTTTAAAATCATGCAATGTTTAAGTTAAGCAAGAACACATCATTATATCTCATTTTTTATTTCTTTTTTAAAAAATAAAAAAATAGTTTGCCCAGCCTAAGGGCATTTATAATATATGGGTGTATCTAAAGAAATAAAAAAACGATATAATTATATTCAAATACTGTCTGATGGAATAAACTGAAGAGTTAGTTAATGCGACACGGAAGATAGTATTAATAATGTAGCGCTTTCAGGCTCACACCCTTCCAGCTGAAGATTTGAACCCAGGTCTCCAGCATCACTCAATAGGGAAGCACTAAGTCAAACTATAGTGAGATCTTCCCTCGACACTCCCGGACAAGGTCCTTCCTATTTATATTGTAACGCCCTTGCCTGGTGGTGAGGAGGAAGCGCCCCTAGGCACTCATAGTACCGCTGGGCATGCTGGGAGTTGTAGACGGTGAGAGTCTGAGGGTCAGCACGATGACCAGCGGCTGACCCTACCTGTGTAAATAATGTCCTAGTAGTTCTAGTGCCCTGTGTAGTCTTATAAGTGTATAGCGTGTTATTAAGTAATTACCACTCTAAAGATGTGTAAGTGTTCCGTCAGTCTCCTCATGTGCGTGTATATCCTGGTTTTGTGGTTGTTAATGAATAAAGCTATCGCTTGATTTGCTAATCGCGTCTCCGCTGGTCCTTTGTTCTGAGAAGAACCTGTAAACTCTACATTGGTGTCAGAAGTCAGACCCGGTCGCTATGGCGGGGAAGCGCCTTGGGAAACCTACGAGACGCAGTTCCAGCTCGCGGCCCAGACGAATGGCTGGAGCCGGGAGGAGATGGCCGGCCACCTGGCGGCGGCGCTGGAAGGAGGGGCCTGCCAGGTGCTCCTGGACGTCCCGGAGGAGGACAGAGGCGAATACGTGGTGCTGGCAGCAGCTCTGCAGCTGCGCTTCGGTGTGGAGGAGGCGCCGGACCTGATGCGGGAGAGGCTGACCCTGCGGCAGTGCCGACCAGGAGAGCGACTGGGCCCAGTTGCTGCTGATGTGATGTTCCTCGCCCGCCGAGGATACCCAACTTTTCCCCGGGAGGCATCGCTGGAGCAGGCCTCGGCCCTTGCTACACGGGCTGAGGACGTGTTCGGGGTGGCTGGAAGCGCCAGCAGACGCAGTGCGCCCTGCCGGCTGACCGAGGTGGTGATGGAGGAATCCAGCTAGGGGGAAGAGGAGCCAGCCCATGCAGCGACCCCCGCGGAACAGCCCCGCACCCTGATTTGCGACCGCTGCAGGAAGAGGGGACACCAAGCACGGTTCTGCCAGGCACCCGAACCTCGCACTCCTCGATCGGCGTCGTGAAACGGGAACGGGGCGGCTCTGCGCGGGGACGGCCGCCCTTGAACACCTCAACCCCCACTCCGGAGAGCGCTGTGAAGACCGGCGCCCCTCACGCCACCGTGGGGCGAGTCTGCTGTAGCTGGGGCCTGTACCTCCACTGCCAAATCGAGGAGCAACCCTGCCTGGCCCTACTCGACACCGGTTCATCGGTAGCCCTACTCCGGCCGGGCGTCCTCCCCGACACCGAGGGCACCAATCCCCCAGGATGGGAGGCCTCCAGCCTGCGGCTAAGGACCGTGACGGGACAGCTCGCTGCAGTCCGAGGGAAACAGGTGCTTGCCTTCCGTCTAGGTGCAGCAATGGTGCGCCACCCCTGCTACCTCGCACCCATCCAGGAGGACTGCATTCTGGGGCTGGACCTACTGCAGCGAGTGGGGGCCAGTTTGGACTTGGGCCGGCAGGAGTTCGTGTGGCAGGGGGAGTGCTTCACCTGGTGGAGGGCAGGCCCGGCGAAGGCCGAGGGACGCGGGCTTGCTGGAGCCGGGGGAAAACGATGCGGTGGCGGCGGCGACAGCCGCCGGGGAAGACCGGACCTGCAAGCCAGGGAGCGAGCGTGCTGGATCCTGCCCCCGAGTCAGCCGGGGGGCCAGACAAGGCAGCGATGGCCGCGCGTTGCGTGGAAGCGAGGCGTCCCATTGAGGACCTCTACCAGCGGAGCTGCGAGGGCCTCGATCAGGACCAGCGGCAGCAGCTCCAGGAGCTACTCGCCCAGAACGAGGACCTCTTTGCAGCGAGAGATGAGGACTGCTCCCGCACTGCCCTGGTCCAACACGAAATCAACACCAGCGATGCTCGGCCAATCCGCATCCCACCGGGACGCATGGTTTACGCCAAGCAGCCTGCCGCCGAGGAAAAGATCCGGAAGATGGCCGAAGCGGGGGTGATTGGGCCTCCGCAAGCCCGTGGTCAGCACCAGCTGTACCGGTAAAAAAAAAAGACGGCTTGTGGAGGTTCTGCGTCAACTACCGCAAGCTGAACGAGGTCACCCGGAAAGATTCCTACCCTCTGTCGAGGATAGATGATGCCCTGGACTACATCACCGGGTTGACCTGGTTCAGCTCCATGTACCACTCTCTGCTTCAGTGAGCATTCATCATTGGGGTGGTTTACTAGGAACTCATCAGGATTGAGGAAAAGAGATCCAGAGAGCCAAGCGCATGCGGTCAGGATGGATTGATGCTTACTGGTTCTTGATATGAAGCAGAACGAAATGGCTGTGATTGTCACAGTGGGCTGCTGCAGTGAGTGGCTGGGCCCGAGTGGCTCGTAGTGGGCCGGAGAAGCTGTAGAAGTCACAGCTGAGCTAGTGAAGCTGTAGGAACCTCAGCAGGCTGGCGTGGGGACTGGATGTTTCTTGTAGCAGACCAGCTAGCTGTAGAAGTTGCATCAGAGGTCAGCTGCTAACTTGTAGCAGACTGGTGAGGCTGTTAAAGTTGCAGCACGTTAATGAAGCTTAAGTGACTGCAGCAGGCTGGTACAGACTAGCTGCTGCCTTGTAGTAGATTAGAGAAACTTGCAGCATTGCAGTGAGCTGAGGTAGTGATTGGCTATTGGCTTCTAGCTGTCCTGTATGGCTGTAGAAGTCTCAACAGAGATTGGCTGCCACCTTATAGCAGATCAGTAAGGCTTTAGAAGCCACAGCAGGGACTAGGTACCCACTGTTAGATGCTGAATCACTTTCTGCAGATGTAGGTTGCTGACTGGAGTAGCAGCTGTTATGGTCACAGCAGAGGCTGATTGCCCACTTGGGCAGCCAGTAAAGACTTGCTGCCGACTTGGATAGTGGCTGCTATAGTCACAGCAGAAGTTGGCTTCCAACTGAGCAAGTACTCATTGTCCAAGGCTTAGACTATTTCAGGCTTAGACTAGTTTCCGCTAACTGAAAAGGGTGTGCTAGCATGTCCAGAGAGGAGTGTAATCAGAGCAGTATTGCCAGTGAGAGATCAAAGATGGAACACCCCTTCAGTGGCAGTCAGGAATTATTGGGTGCATGCTTAGTGGGGATAAAATGATGGATGGAAAGCCAAACCCGACCACGTCTTTGATCCATGGGACAGCTGTGATTCCTCGTGGGAATGCTTTTATTCTTCCTGGGAGCTGCAGGCTGTGAGCCACTGCTGGCCTGCAGTGTGACAAACTGTCTTCCTTTGTGAGACACACTGGATGTGCTGTGTAATTGATCTGCTGACATAATACCTGCCAATTGTTGCCCACATGGGTGATGCATCTCAGTGATGGATTTACTGCCCCCCCAATTGTGTGTATTAGATTAGTACAATGCCAGTAAATTATGTACTAGAGAGAAATTGACTTTATAAAGTTTGAAGTGTTCAGGCACTGAAGAATAGAAAATCGAAAATATTATGGACACTATATTGACATTTTTTTATATTTCTAAGTATCACAACATGTTCAAAGCTAAGTCATTTATTAATAACAATGAATGATTTCAAGCTGCTACTGATATTATTACTGACAATAAATATTATCAACACCATATTTTCATAACAAACATATATGTAATGTCGGCCATACAGCGTACGCATTACTGAAGCTAAAAGTTTAGCCTTTGTCACTAATGTAACCAATAGATAAAGACATAAACATAGAAATCCCTACATTACAAACTGTATATGGCTGGTATTGGTATTTTTTTTAAAAAATACACACCAGTATTCCACTAAACATTTTAAGCATCAAAGTCTTACATGTGGTTATTTTGGAAACATTTTTACGTGCTCCTTCTGACCATATTAAGTGTATATACTTTTTGAAATGGGATAATGTTTTAACCTTTTCTGTGATTTCGTTATCACCAAAAAAAAACACACTTTTAGAATTTGAATAACAGGGAATATAATATGGGAAAAAATGTGATGCAATGTGACGCGTTATGACGCGTTCTGATGCGACACACCCACCGCTTTGTACCGCAGCGTACCTCGCTCGTTTTGAATGGCTCCATCTGTAAGAGAACTGGAGCATAACCCCTAGTGTAAGGCAGCATAAAATCTGGATGGTACAGTAGTCCATTGCAGGAACACATACTGTACATACAAACACATACATTCACACCAATTTTCCCAGAAGCCAATTATCTTACCATTTGTTCACTGAAGCACCCAGTGAAAACCCAAGAGAACATGGGGAGAACATACAAATTCCATGCAGGTAGCACCCCTGGTCTGGAGTTTAACCTATCTACAGTATGTGCCACCATGTGGAGATGTTTTATCATCCAAAATGCAATGATCGGCAAGATACCAAGTGTTGGTATTGTGGAAACTCACTAAATGTCAGCATTTTGTACCAGGGTATGTTTGACTTTCTGCATAGTCAAGCTGTGTTAATATAAAAATAAATTTAAGCTGCTCAACTTTATTTAAGCAAAATGCAATAGCAAAACAAAAGCAAAATGTTTTGCTACTAATTATTTCCACACCAACAAAAATCAGATCAAAGCATTATGAGTCACTGCATATTCCAGCATATATAAAGTACACATTCCAGAAAAGCATACTGTAAGTGGAGAAATATATTAAATATTTCATTTTCCTCTCTTCCCTTATTGTTACTACACAAAATAATCAATAGCACTTTAACACTGACATCTAAGGATTTCTTCATAAATGTCTTTATTAAAAATTGGTCATTTATATGACATTTTATGAACATTAACAAAACAATACCAAAATATGTTGTTTCTGGTGTGGTAAAATGAGAGACAGAAAGAATGTATCTGCAATTGTGGAAAACCCTGTTTTTAGGAGGTTTTTGTTTCATTTGTTACCGTAGTGTGATGAAAACAGCTGGACATGTAAGATCAACCATATTCTCTCATGTTTTGAAGTGTTTCCAACCTTTATTCTTATCCAATTTCTATCTCCCTGTATTGTTTCATAGGATGTATGTGACACTTAAAAAATGTCATGAGCTTAGTTCTTCCAGATATGTGCAGTTTCCAAATAAGTTATATTAACATAACAAGATGAAGAAAGATGTGAAGACGGGGGTTTGAATTTAATCCTTTCTGTATGAGGTTTAGACTTCTAAGTCACAAGCTGGGGTTTATGGCAGGAAAGGGGGTTAACTGATAAGGATTGCAGATGCAAGCTAGGAACCCCCCTGGGTGTAATCTTAAACTGACCATTTGTCCAGAACATCGTAAACTGGCCAAATACCATGAACCCCCTTCTTTACCATCAGACCGAGTGACGTCAGAAACGGAGAAGAAGACACTATATAACCCAAAAGTTTGTAACAGTACGGTGAACAATACTTCGGTTTTGTTGTTTCTTGCGGGAAACAAGACTTCGGCTTTATTGTTCCTTGCATGCAATAAACTCATCTGTTTTACTTCATCTCGGGATCAAGAACCTTATTTCTTCTGTTACAACAAATTTGGCGTAGTCAGCAGGATGCTCCAGAAGGCGCAGAACTTCCCATCGGCAGGAGAGACGTCAGCGCGCACATAACTAAGAGGTAAGGACTCCTCTTTTATTTAAAAGTCCCGACTCTCTCTGACCGATTGAGAAGTCTCTGCTCCCTGCGAGAATCGCCCGAGATGACGGAGTAAACGTGAGTTTCTGAATTCCTCTGGTCCGGGGAAGACACCGGTGTATATAATGGGTTGTTTGCTGTAAGCCCAGAATTTGGTCTGGCAGGGGTTCCGCGGTATTGTGTACAGGCGTTCGAAGCTGTCGTATGCCTTAATTGCGCGTGGAGTTTTTGAACGGGTTTTGGACCCTTACCGTGAAGTTCAGGACTTGTGTGGGCCTTAATTGCGCCCGGAGTTCTGAAGGTCAGAACTGGTTTGGGCCTTAATTGCGCCCGGAGTTCTGAGGCTCAGGATCGGTGTGGGCCTTGATTGCGCCCGGGGTTCTAGAGCAAGTGGTGCATTAAATGCACGTAGTTCAGGACTGGTGTGGGCCTTAATTGCGCCCGGAGTTCTGAAGGTCAGAACTGGTTTGGGCCTTAATTGCGCCCGGAGTTCTGTGGCTCAGGATCGGTGTGGGCCTTAATTGCGCCCGGGGTTCTGGAGCTGAGTGGTGCATTAAATGCACGTAATTCAGGACTGGTGTGGGCCTTAATTGCGCCCGGAGTTCTTTGGCTCAGGATCGGTGTGGGCCTTAATTGCGCCCGGGGTTCTGGAGCTGAGTGGTACATTAAATGCACGTATAATCCAGGATTGGTGTGGGCCTTAATTGCGCCCGGGGTCCTGAGATTAGCTACGCCTTGATCGTGCACGGATTGGCGTGGCGTGGTTTTTTGTTTTAAAGGAAACAGGAGTAGAAGAGATAGATATATATGTATGTATGTTTTTGGTGTTTTCCTTGTTTGTGAAATACATATACACACACTACACTAACATAAACACACCTCATAATAAAAGAGCAAAGCATTAAGTAGCAGGATTTAAAGGACGTTGAGACCCGAGAATCGCCCTGATTGAGCTCAGTGCGTAAGTCCACCCCGGGGCAAAAGCAGCGATGCTGGCGTTCTGGGGATGGTGAATTACTGATCAAGAAAGGGGGTCTTCGAGGTCTCGTTCCTTACCTGTGAACAGTGTGGTGTAAGTCCTCTAAAGTCTCTGAGAGGCATTTAGATCTGGAGGTAACAGACGCCCTTAGCTGAATGAGTGCAGTAATGCACAGGTTTTTCCAAGTGAAAACATCCCCCTACTGAATGAGCTGTTACCTCACACACGACAAAAGTAAATCTTAAAAAGATCGAACATGCGTGCTAACTGATGGTTTGAGAAAGTGGTGGAAGGGTCCGTTTATATATCGGAAAAGTGTAAGTTGACAGGAACAAAAAAGGGAGAAAAATATGTGAAAAGTTGAGTTTGTCAGAGGGAGTCTGGGGCGAAGACGCCTGTAAAGAAAGCATATGAGTATTGATTGGCAAAAGCACAAGCATGTAGCTCCCACCCTGGTGCACGGCCAGCACCAGTGGTGGCAGATACATGAGAAAAAAAAAAGAAAGAAATTGGGATGTGACTTAAAAGTGTGTTTACGGGGAAAACAAAAACCCGGAAGAAAAGATATTTTACTCGCTACGAAAGAGTATAGAAAAAAAAGCTAAAAGAGGTAGTACAGGAGAATGAGAAACTAAAGAAGGAATTAACTCCTGGTCACGCTGCACTGGTTAATGTGCTACAGCCGGCGACTAAGTTATATCCTGCTCTCCCACAGGGGAACAAACAGGCAGGAAACGAAAATAATTGGGATCAATTCCCACAGTGGCCATATGGAGAAGGGGGGTCTGATTGGGATAACACTTGGTATGAGTGTGATAAAGACGGATCAGGGTCTCCCCTGTTAGAGGGAGGGCGCCCGCAGATCTGTACTCTCACTCGAAGTGGGAAAGGACTTGATGTAGCAGGGGCTGGCGCCGTTGATGACAGCGCCACTCTAACACTGTCTCGCACCCCGTCGAGGGGGTCTGCACTCGCACCTACCTTCCCTGATTCCCCCATACGATCAAATCCAAAACCGGAAGATATTGACCGGTGGGTTAAAGCACCGCACCCGAAATTAGAAATGCAGCGAACCTGGAGTGCGCTTCAGGAATTAAAAGGATTAATGTAGAAGTAAAACAAGAATACAGCACATTGTAGTACGAAGAGAAAAATATATTCTCGATGCGTATGTGTGTTTTATGAATTTGTGTGCCGGCATGTATGTGTGTAACTGTGAGTTTTGGTATACTAAATGACGGTGTGAGTGTGTTTAGCCAGCGGGACTGGCTAGAGACGTAACTAAAGAGACTTGACGAAAATCAACTTAAGGAGATTGGAAAATATAAGAGCGTCTGAAACGTATAAGTACAGTACAGGTGGACGTAAAAGTAGTTAAACAGTTTTTGTATTTTTATACAATTAGTTGCAATAATGGAAACAATTTGGTTTTATTCAAATGTCTCAAAACCAGACATGCTGAAACGCTGTAGGTTTAGAATCGAGACTGGGGAGAATAACGTCTTGTGAGAAGATCTGTTTACCTAACGATTAGATCCTGTAAATCCCTTGTAGCCTCCCTAAGTCTGTCCCAGTCCAGTGGTTAAAAATGTACTGTTAATGGAGTGTTGGTTTCTCTGTTAGGGGATACTGGAGCACTACTGTCATGCTTGTTTCACTCCTCTGTTCAACAGTGTGCTATAGATTAATGTATATGGGAAGACGGCAGGAGGCCACAGGAGTATTGGGACAGCAAGTTTTACTTGCCGAGTACCAGATTTTAATGGGTGGTTTTATCCCAGATCTATTGGGTTGGAATATTATGCATTACAAAGAATGACTATCCAGAACAGGGTATCACGTGGCTTCAACTTACTGTGATCACTCAGTATGTTGATGGTATTCTGAGTGCTTCCCCTGACGAGGAAACCCACAAGTCTGAGTTGCTTCAGCTTTAGAGTGTCTAATAGAAGCAGTTATGATAAGGCCCTTTTGTGTCTAGCATTGTGAAATTTTAACAGGGCCTGGGTGCAATGTTTTTACAGGGTGAGCACAACTCTTAACAGATCTGCTTAAGGGGGGAGTGCAGTACAAGGACAAGATTGCCTTGGTTCCCGCAGCAAAAGCCGCCTTTAATAATTTGAAACAAGCTCTCTTACAGGTGCTGAGACGGGGGTTTCCTCAGATGGATCAACCATTCCTTTGTATTATTGCAAGTTGCTGACAGAGGCCACCCAAGGAGCCTGCGAGCAGGTCCTGGAGGTGTGGGGACCACCACCTGAAGGAGGGCACAACCTCATCCCAGGAGAGTGGGTGTGGATCAGGAAATTTCCTTCACAGGTTCTCCAGCCCAGGTGGGACGGACCATACCAGATCCTGCTGAAAACCGAGTCTGTGGTTCGAGTGGAAGGAAAAGATCGCTGGATTCACGCATCACACTGCCGACAAGCCTCATCCCCAGTTACAGACTCAGAATGAAATCATTTCTGTCAATAACGATAATTGTTGCTGTAGGACTATGTTCCGCAGGGATTAGTGATCATCTCTCCCACAAAGGAGAACATGGAATTAATTCCTTTTTAGGCCTCTCCTATCTGACAGCTAAGAAAACCAACCAAAGTGCCTGCTGGGTGTGTGCCACATTACCCCAATATGTACAGGGAGGACTTCCTATGGGGGCCATTCCTTGGCGTCTTGAGGAAGTCATAGGCATGATCATTTGGAGGGATAATTTAGGAGATTTTAATATGACAAACTATGGGGGTTGCCATAACACGACTTTAACCTGCACAACATTACAATATCTACAGGAGCGAGGCTTAGAGCCCACGAGTTTCACAGGCTCTTACGCTCCTAAATATAACAGAAGCCATACACCACCATGCCTGACTCTAAATAAGGAACGTGAGGGAAACATATGTTTTCAGCACACTTATGGTCTGCACTTGGTTGGATGGAGTCGTTGCAACCTTACCATCGCTGCAAATATATCCACCTCTACCTTCCAAATTCCAGGATGGGATCGGCACACCCCACAATTCGGTATAAGCTTCTTATTTTCAGAGGCATGGGGAGCGCCAAACGGAACATATTTCATTTGTGGAAAACGAGCCTACCCATGGTTGCCAGCCCAGTGGTCTGGCTCATGTTATTTAGGATATGTGGTTCCTCATATCCATGTTCAAACCCACAGCCCCTTCGGACCTAACCACAGACCACAAAGAAAATTGGCTGATTGAGAATATTATTTAGGTATAATATTTCCACAAGCCGGCATGAACTTTCTGAGTCGAGAGTTAATTCAAATGGCCTCGACTTTAGAAGAATTAGCAAATTCTACCTCATCTAGTCTGAAGGCTGTTAATGATGAGATGGTAGCCCTCAGAACAGTGGCCATGCAGAACCGACTAGCTTTAGATTATGTACTGGCGGCCCAAGGAGGAACTTGTGCAGTAATTGGCACTGAATGCTGAACATATATTCCTGATAATTCTGAGCACATCTCAGATCTGGCCCAACACATTTACAATGAGGGACAGAAATATCAGGACTATTATACTGAAAATTGGGGAATTGGGTCTTGGGTAAAGTCTGTGTTTGGGGCCTGGGGTGGAACCTTTTTACAGTGTTTATTTGTAGGAATAGTATTGTTTATATGTATAATTGTAATCATCACGTGCACAAAAACATGTATCACATCTTGGTATAAACGTGGAACGTACAATGTCATGGCAATACATACCTGTTCGCCAAGAAAGGAAAGATCTGCCCTGACATTGTATGTATAAAAATAGGCTACACTGACGTATGCCGTATTTTATAAGGGGGGAATGAAGAAAGATGTGAAGACGGGGGTTTGAATTTAATCCTTTCTGTATGAGGTTTAGACTTCTAAGTCACAAGCTGGGGTTTATGGCAGGAAAGGGGGTTAACTGATAAGGATTGCAGATGCAAGCTAGGAACCCCCCTGGGTGTAATCTTAAACTGACCATTTGTCCAGAACATCGTAAACTGGCCAAATACCATGAACCCCCCTCTTTACCATCAGACCGAGTGACGTCAGAAACGGAGTAGAAGACACTATATAACCCAAAAGTTTGTAACAGTATGGTGAACAAGACTTCAGCTTTATTGTTCCTTGCATGCAATAAACTCATCTGTTTTACTTCATCTCGGTATCAAGAACCTTATTTCTTCTGTTACAACAAAGATAATATGCAGGCTTATGCAGAGGAAAAGCTAATTAATTATCTGCTTCTGCTCAAAATGAAAGACTCCAGAGAAAGACAAAGTGAAATATTGCAAATTAAGCCAAATTGTGGGATTTAGAATTTATAAAGAAGATAATTGTAATAGCAATGTTTTAAAAATTACTAAAATAGAATAAGTCAGCTTTAAAATGCCAATTAATTTAAATGAATAGCCTCGTTAGATAAATTGCATTACACACGTGAGGACACTATAATACAGTTGAACCTTTTTTGCTTTGACCAAAGGAATAATAAGTAAAATGGAAAAGGGAATGATGAAATAATCCTATATCACTTACGATCACCTTTAATGATACCGGAACAATTTATGACCAGTACTATATTGAGAATTTTTTAAAACACAGTTCCTTCAGTAAAATTGATTACTGGGAATTTATATGGGAAAATTAATTACTTGGTTTAGTTCCTCAATGCCATAAATAGAGGAAACAACATCAAACATGCAAAAGAATAAAAAGTGCATAAAACATACAGTAAAAAAGAAGAATGAAGAAGGCTCCAAAATGTTATGTCTTTTTTTCTTTTCCTTTCAGCATGGAATTAACCTTTACCTGTTCCTTTGCAGCCTATGCAGGCTGATGCAGCTACCTACTCAACTTTATTTATCGTAATACAAATGTTCACCTGAAAAGCAGTGTTTGTGCATTTGCTACAGACAATATGAATTCAGTGCATGAGCAAATCATGCCTCAGATTTTCTTTCTATTCAGGTGCAATTTTAAACAGGTGCACATGTGCAAGATAATGCAAAGGTATGAACTATGGCTGCCACAAGTCCTGGTGCCATGAGGGGAAAAAAAATTGAATCTTAGGAATTAGTTCATAAGAGAAATTATTTTATTTTAAAATTAATAACTGTAACAAATTATGTCAAACTTCACTCATTGGTGTAACAATCATGATGTTTCCAAAAAATGAAGCTCATTAATTTTTTAAGTATTAGCTTCCTTCTAAGGTGTCCGCGTGCACACCGGTTATGAAATCAGTGCACACAGAAAACAGAAAATCTGATAATAATAATAAAACAAACATAGTCGTCAATTGAAAAATGCTAAATTGACCTCATGAGACTGGCTGCAAGTGGCCCAACTTGGCTGTGTGCATTATTACTGATACTCATCAATCGATATCTATGCTCTCGTATTCTTGTACCTCACTGCTCATGCTCACTTGATACTCCTTTCCTTTTTCGGTTTGCACAGTGTGCATCGTTGAATGTTGATATTGTAGAAATGTAGACTAATTGTTTTAAAAAAATTTTTTTCATTTGTATCACTGTTAAAAGTTTCTTTCATTAAAAAAATAAAAATATTGGTTCACTATGTTGAAAGACGTGAAATATGTTAAGTGCAAAAGAACTGCTAATTCATTTAAAGTGTAATGGTTTGACAAAATGGTAGAAACTGCTACTTCGAAAAAGTCATATTATGATAGCCTTAATGCAAAAAACTTAATGCAGTGTAGTTGTGGTACAAATGTGGTTTCCTAAAAGAAAAAAAAAGTACAGTGCAAGCTTATCAGCTCCAAAGTAACTTACAAGTATGTGATTGTTTGATACTGTAAGTCATTCAAGTCACTACTAACTTTTTACATATTTGTTTTGTTATAAATGTGTTTAAATCCACTGTGTATAATGTATTTTAGCAATCAATGTGAAATAAAATTGTTACTATTTTTACACAATTACTAATAATTCTGTATACTATATGTAATTAATATGTGTCACAGTACAGTATGATTAATGGGATAACACCTATTTAAATGTGTTATTATTATTATTGTTGTTGTTATTATTATTATTATTATTATTATTATTATTATTATTATTATTATTATTATTATTAACTCATACATATGTGACAGACACAGCTAACACAAAGTACATTAAGGATTCAATGCTCCACATGTCGGTTTTACAGAGTAGAGCAGTTGTTGCGGTTCGGCACATTACACTTTGAGCATTCTGAGTGGCTGCATAGTGCAGTATGTGCCAGGTAACAGTGAGGCAACTGAGGTGATTCAGTGTCACCTGACTTTATGGTATGTAATTCTTAATCTTATTTGCTTGCATAGCAAGCTATTGTCAGAACCTTATTTAGTTATTTTTATTTTATAATCCCTCAATTTTATATATAGTTTATTACCCTCCTTATATATATAATTTTTGCACTGAATGACATTCCACAAAATATGGGCACTGCTGTATTTGTTGTAAATCTATCACCAATTCATTAAAATTGCCAATACATGTTTCCAATTTATAGAAATAGTGCTTAAAAATATTTTTAATTTAGAATGGTGGCAATAGTGACTGTTTTATTGATTTCCATTTAGAAGATACCATTGCATTGTATTGCTTCAATTTTATTACAAAAATAAAACTACTGTATTACAAATATTTACAAAACACTTGTTTAGCCATTATTTATACAGTAGGATTCATTATAAAACATAATAAAACTAGTAAATGACACATGATGAGAAATGGTAAAAAGTAGTAGGAAAAAAGAACAAAGCTGGGGAGATGCAGAGAGTTGGACTAAAGTCAGTAAGACACCTTGATTTCTATCATGACTTTGTCCTTAATTATACCCACTAAGCTACTTAATTATTTATTTTAGTTTTTAGAAATCAATACCACTACTTTATCACAATCATCTGGATTAGGACTAAAAAAAACAAATGCAGAGAGATTTAAAATTCAGAAATGTCCATTTGGTTTTAAAAAATCAAAATATTGTTAAATTTCTGTGTTGTCTATTTGAAACATACCTTTTTTTTCTGGTGTTAACTTTGGGAGTCACAAAGTATAGGAATGAAATAAGTCTTGTTGAATTATTTATAAGTATTGAAGTGCAATTCTGACAATTAAACTGAATCTTCTGAGGTTATCAGGTGTTTTTGTATTGATTTGCTGATACTTGCCCGGATTGTATCACCTACAAAAAGGCTACAATATTACACATTGAACTTCTGTAGTATCTTATTTACAATGGTTGGTGAAAAACATCACACTCATGATAATTATCTGTTACGATTTGCATCTCATTTTTCAAAAACGTAAAAAAAATAGCAATTTCAAATATATTGATAAATTGTCACTTAAATATAAAAAAGAATAAGATTTTAAAAATAAATTCCATATTTCTTCATTCATTCCATTTCCAGGTATAGTTAGTGATTTGTTTTATAAATAGAAAGACTTCTGTATTATTAAAGTAAAAAATTGAAAACTTTTCTTTCTTTTTTTCAAATATTCATAAATGTAAATTGTTTTTTTTTTACTTAATTAGAAAACAGCAGCTTCAGATGATTGATTTTAACTCTGTTTTATGGCATTGGCACAACTAGCATTCAATTGCAACCAACATTTTAAAGTTCTTATCATAAGCATTTATATTGGATGTGCAAGGTTCGTACATCTTGTTGCATTATGGGGTGCCCACAAATGTGAGATCATTACTCCATTCTTTTTAACAAGTACCACACACTCTTCTTGACTGCTGAATTTACAGTTGACTTGGACTTGTAAAATGTAATATTGGAATAAGCATAATGTTATAAACTCTGAAACTGGTTTGAGTGGGGAAAAGCATCTAAATGTACTGGTAGGTAAAGCGCAAATAAAGGTTAATACCACAATGAAATTTAGAAAGAAAGGGTCCAACCTTTAAATTACCTGTTTCAGACCAATGGACTCGTCAACCATTTTAGGGAACATATCAGAGCACTGAGTGAGTCACCATTTCCATGATAGCATTATCAGGTAAGCCATTTTCAGAAAATGTAAGATTTGTTTGACACATTTGTAGTGTGCTCTCTGAAGGCACCAGTTCTGTAGGGGACAGATCTTATCGAGAGGGTTATCAGAATACAAAAGGTATATATTCAGTCAGTTACAAAGTGTTACACATATCAAGAGGACATACGTTCAGTATATCATTCCTTAAGACCGTTTCATAAATGAACTTGGTTATAACTTCTACATTAGATACTCAAAACAAGTACATAACTCTTAGGAATTAAATTGATATCAACTGGTTGGGATAACAATTGAATTCTCCAGCTGTAATGCATTGAAGTTGAATACTCATCCAATCTCTGGGGATTCAGATCTCCTGCGGGCACAAAGAAACAGTTGCAGACTTGTTGCTGTCCAATCCGTGCTCTCTGGCTAGGTGCCAGGCTGTGCTGTGCGGTTTGCGACGGTGCGCTGCAGATGCTCACTGACCAGCTAGTTAGTGTTGGCTTTAACTAGCAAAGTTTGCGCACAGGAGAAAAGATGACTGTGGGTCCCAGCAAGTCAGGAAGAGGACCGGTTCGTTCCTGATGAAGAGCTAGTTCTGAATAGTGATTCAGCTGTCCACAGTTCTGACCTGTTCACGAGGCCTGCTGCTGGTGCTAACCTCGGGTGGATCCTCTGGTTACTCTCTGGCAACCTCTGCTCTAGACTCTTAGAACAAAGGAAAGTTCTGGCACTCGGACACACTGGCCGTTCCGTGGTTGTCCGGGCTGAGTCTCAGGATGGTCAGGAGGCGCGCTGCGAGAATGTCCTGCCCTTGGGAGCCTTCTGCTCCTGGGCCGTCCTGCCCTGGAATTCTCCTTTGAATTCCCTTTAGAAAAGTCCACAGAATTCTACACTACAATAGTCTTGGAGCTCTGTGTTGCCTGTTTTTACCTGGAGGAACTTCAGCTCATTGATTGGCTGAAAGTTCCATGGGCATCAGAGTCCCACGTGGGTTACTCGGCCCTACCAGTCCCTGATTGGTTGATCAAGGTGAGATATGAGTCACTTACTCCTGACACAGGAATGCAGTCCAGATGTCCATCTGGCCCTCCCTAGACAGATAGGCGCCAATGGATGACCATTGATCATGATAGCCAGGCGTAGCTAAGTGCATCCCCCTTTGTGAGCTGTCCCTTATCAAAGGAAACCTTAAATCAGCCTGCATGAATAGTTTCTCTGTGGCTGCACCACAGAGATGAACAGAGATGGGGCCTCATTTGGGAAAGCTCAGAACACTTAATTCTTTCTTATTAATAAGCCTCACCGCTACACATTGCTCTATGAGCTGTAGAACTCACGTAAAACAGACATCCACCAAACTGGAGTAAAATTTACTTTTAAATTAGTCATTTTTTTCTTTTCTAGGAGGACGTTTCAATAAATAAGATAAGATGCATGAAAAAATGTTACCCTGGTAGGCTTGGATAAGCAGAGAACTCTAAAATGATTGATTCAAGTACCAGTTTAATGATTGTGCAAATGTGCCAAATACTGAGGTGTAAAACTTAATTACATCTCTTTGTTGAAAAGGCACAATGCCGAGGGAGAAAAGGCCAATGTGCCAGTTGTACTTTTAAGAAATTAAGACTCTTTCTGTAATATTTAAACCAAATAAATAATATGTATATAGTATTTTGATGTTTATTAATTATCTGTATCACATTATTTATATGTAATTATGAAAATAATATTATTGTATTATAAGAAATTATTTTATTTGTAATACCACTTTGAAATGTAATGGAAAAATTAAATATAATATAGATAGATACTTTATTGATCCCGTGAGGGAAATTGCAGTGGAACAGCAGCTTTACACAGACAACACAGCCACAGTGTAACGAATGATACAATAATAATAATAGTACAATACATACAATACAATCAGTACAGTGACGGGTGCACTAAAAGAGTTACTCAAAGTCCGGACACACAAAGAAAAAACTAGAACAGAACAGTACCCAGAAAAATTGTAACACACATGTGAATATAAATATAGATGTAAATATAGATATAGATATAAATATAAATGTATTGCACGGGTCCCTGGCATATATTGCACAATAAATGGTTGTAAACGGGAAAAAGAAAGAGAACAGATGTAGCAGAAGATGTGTAGATGCGTTCAGTCCAGAAACAGGTCACTGTCAATGTTGCCTCTGCCCAGACGCAAGGTGGATGCGTTGTACAGTCTTATGACAGAAGGCAAGAATGACCTCCTGTAGCGCTCCCTGTCGCACCGTGGATGAATCAGTCTACTGCTGAACGTGCTCTTCATTTCTACAAGCCTGTCATAGAAGGGATGGGAGATGTTGTCCATGATGGCCTCTAGTTTGGACACCATTCTCCTCTCAGCCACTACCTCCATGGGGTCCAGGTCAGACCCAATGACAGAGCTTGCTATCCTGATGATCTTGTTCAGCCTTTTAGAATCCACTGCTCTAATCCCAGGGCCCCAGCATACCACTGCGTAGAAAATGGCGCTCGCTACCACCGACTGATAGAACATATGTAGCATCTTACTACATACATTGAAGGACCTGAGCCTCCTCAAGAAGTAAAGAAGCTAGAAGCTAGCTAAGACAGCTGTATAGATTACATTTAATTTTAAAATGTTATTTTCATTTCGAAATGAATAAAGTATATATTTTAATTACAATGTTAAATATACTTGTTCTCTTAAAATAAAATCTAATTAACATGTATGCTATATTAATATTTTAATTAATTTTATATATCACAGTGTGTTAAATATTCCCTTTACATTCACAGTTTCTTAAGCCCAAAGCACCTACAAATGCAGCCATTTAAAATGCATAGTAAATCACCTTAACACGGGATTGGGGCTGCAGGTTGCCGCAGCACGTGATTTGCTGGCCAAAGATGATCGACAGGTGACATTTGTGGTGCATTAGTTGTTCGTTAAACAATTGCTTCATTTAATCTCTCTAGTGTGCATGTTTAATTAATGATATGAATAATAAAAGAAAAACATGAATGAGCAAATGTGAATACTGTCAACAGTGGGTGTAAAAAAAACAGTTCAACCAGTTTAATTCAATTTAATTCAAAATACTTTATTCATCCCAGTGAGGCAATTTAAGACAAGCCTTTACAACATGACAAAATCTTAAAAATCGTATATAAACCTGAAAAAGGCACATCATGTTCTCAAGCTACAGTATAATAAACTATATTTATGTATATATCCAACTGAGCAATCTTGCTTTGATAAAATATATCTACTTTTTAATTAATTCAATATTTAACATACTATAATACACAGTTTAATAGACTAAACAGTATACAACTTAAATTCTGTAATTGGAAAAAGATTGCCCCTCAACATTGACCAAGATTCAAAACCAGGCATTTTCTAGTGACAGCCCAAATGCTCCACAACCCACGTTAAGCTTTCACTGATCTGCCTGGTGGTTTTACAAAGTAGTACAGTCCCACAACGGAGTATTTTATAAAAGATGTGGTAACCCGCAGCACCCGAACTGCAAAGTACTGCATTATCCTCTGCACATTCTGAATGGCTGGATCTGTACTAGATACTGAGGACTTCAGATCAGATATTATACTAAGGAAGAGGGACAGTCGCTTGCCCCGGAGTGACTAAAAAGCAATTTAGAGGCATTAACTATCTAGTTGTTATAAAGAGTACAGTGTTGCAGAGATGAGCACATAGAAAAGAGACACAACCTTTCAGCTTCTTCACACCTAAAGAAGGCTTCACAGCTAAAACATTGTGTCTCTTTTCATCTCCTTTCAGCTTGGAATAACTGGACTTTTACTTGTTCTTTGCAGCCTATGCATGCTGACACAGCAACCTACTTGAACTTAATTGAAATAAAAATGTACACTTGAAAAGCAGTGTTGAAATGTTTACTACAGACAATACGGTTCACATTTTGACTGAACTTGCAAACTATGAAAGGGGTTACAAATTTCCACGGTATACCAAATTCTATACAAAAATGGCAATTCTAGTGGTTTTTGGAGACAAATGTTTTGTACTGTACACAAAAAAGTGGTATTCTAATGTTGCTGCACTTTTTCCAACTGGATTCAACTTGATCTTGCCCCGTGAAACCAAAAATCCAGGCATAATTTATAAAATTATGTGGCTGAACAATCTCACTTGGTGAAAATGTTTCCTGGTGCTCATTAAATCTTTACATCTTCAGTAATCAAAACACAACACCCACTGGGAACATCGTGATCTCATATGCAGGAAAGAAGTACAGTAGGATTAACAACTTCTGTTTTAAAAGATTTAAGATTGTTTGTTAGGAAGAAGTTACTTTCTAAAAGTAAACAAACAATAGTCTTTCTCTTACAGTACAATATGGCCTATACTATTTTGACATTTTTATTATATATATATTACATTAAATATTACAATTATAAATTAATAACATGGGTTACCAATTGTGAATGCTGTCAATGGCTGGAATAATAACCAATTCTACTGGTTTACAACAACACTTGGACTGAAATAACATTTGCAAGGTTTGTAATTGTGTATATTTTCATTAAAGCCACTATGTCTAATACATTTTTATAATTATAATCTAGAATAAAAAATTATATTTAAAGACAGTAAATTACAAAAATATAAGATTAGTGATGTTATCAAAACATTATGTTTGATCATCCTCCTCCCCCTTCTTCCCTCCATGTGGGTTGATAAGGCTGGGACCCCCTGCAGAACTGTGAGGAGAGATGGAAGGAAAGTGGAAAGTGGAGGAAAGGTGTAACAGATGAAAGTATGAGTTATGCTTTACCTGACCATGTTTGTAAACTTGGATATACAATAGCAAATTTACACAGTTTAATCCTGAAGAATTGTATTATGCTAAAATATATCAGAATAGGGTACAGTATGTAAATACTAATGCAATACTAATTACAGTTAGTCAAGAAACAAACGAGTTTGCAGCTTCAGGTTTGAATTTGAACATGTATCATACTATAGTGGTTTTTATTTCCATTGAATAAATGAGATCCATTCGGAGATCCTTCAGATGAATAAATGAACACATTATCATTTTGTTTTTATGCACAGGCTACATTTGTGTCTGCTTATGCACCTTCACAGGCTACAGTTGTTATACTTCATCTTAGTTACAGATACAGTATGTTGAACAGTGACTGACTGTTAGAGCGGAAAAAACTAGTAGAACCCTAGATGGGTATTAAAAGAGAAATCTGGAGGCAAACAAGTCCAATGAAGAGGTAGGCAAAATCGTAGTTAAACAGGCTAGTTAGGTCAGAGTCCTCGAAAGTAACAAAAGGCTTTCCAGTGAGGTAGAGTTGGCAGGAGGCAAGAGCTCAGGTAGAGGAATACTTGTCTAATACCAAGTGTGGAATGTTGTGTGGAGAAGGTTTAAATAGTAAAGGAAGGGGTGTGGTGAAGTAATAGTTTAATTGGTGCCGGCTGGTGTGGTGAAGTAATAGGTTAATTGGCGCTGGGTGGATCTCTAACACTGACAAAGACATGCACTGCATATTCCTTACAACAGGGTTAGTAAATAATTACAAAAAGCACCAACTTATGTCCAATATTTACATTAGCATCTCAATTTAAATAAATCTCAGTCACACTATATCCCTTTATTATTTGGCATCTAATTGCTTTAGAATAGTGGTTCTCAAACTATAGTATGCGTACCAGTTGTACAGACGTTGCTTGAGCGATGACAACCCGACACAGCGGTGTAGTTGCACGAATTAGGGAGGTTTCTCCAGATATGAACTGTAGCATCCACCGCCAGGCCTTTGCCATTAAAATAAACGACTGACGATTTAAAACCTGTTAGACTCTGTTGTGAATTGTATTAAGGCTCAACCAATGAATTCACATCTGGTTTGCTGGACTAAACAGGATCACTACCCTCACTGAAATGGTGCTTTTTTATTGTTTATTTTTAATTATTGTTGTTCCTTTTGTCATTCTGTAAAGCGCTTTGAGAAGCCACCTTTACAGGAACTATATCAAATAATGTTTATTTTTATAATATTTATTATATGTGTATGTGAGTGTGTGCATGCACACGTGCTCATGTTGGTCATTGAGATTTTCTGGGGTTCCCATGAGAAGATGACTTGTAGGTGGTACTTGGATGCTTTGGTTTGATCAGAGGAGGTACTTGGTCTAAAAAGTTTGAGAACTACTGCTTTAGAAAATTAATCAGATGTCAGTGGGGGTATCCAGTGCATCTGCTTGTTCTTTTGTTACTTTTGGAAGGTCTGTATAATTCAGAAAACATAAATCAATATGTGTTTGAGTCAGTTCATGGTCTGATGTGTATAACTTGCTATAGAATATACAAAAAGTGTCTTGCAATGTTTGCATTGTTTTCCTTGCTGACTTCCTTATGACAGCAATAATTGGTTTTTCTGTATTACATTTTAACTTGTGCAAAATAGTTTTCTGATTTATTATTGTGTTCAAAATTATCATATCTGAGCCTCTGTATAAGAAATTCAGCTTTTTAATAAATAAAGTTTATATTCCCCTATTCATTCAGTTCTTTTTGATTTTTTCTTCCAAATTGTTTTCGAGTTCTTGTTCCTTTTTTTCTTATAAGATGAGTATATTATTTTGCCCCTCAATACTACTTTGCCAGTTTCCCAAAGTAAAATAGATGTAATTTCTAGCTAAATAATTTATTCTATGAAGGATGCCCAATCTATTTTGAAAAATGTATTGAAGTCTTCATCTTTTAGTAGCGATATACTGTATTAAAGTGCCATTGAGTAGTGGGTTATTTAGATTGTTTATTATTTAAATTGAAGGAAACAAGGTCAAGATCACATATTGTAATTGGGTAAATTTTGATATCTGAAATGTCAGATATAATTGAACTACTAGTGAGAAAAAAAATCAATATGGGAAAATGACTGATGAAGGTGTGAAAAGTAAGAATATTCCCTTGATGATGTGTTCAATTGTCAACTACTGTATCTCCAAGACCAATGTCATTTATGTATTGTTTTAATGTTTCAGTGGAGTGCCAATTTCCTGAGTTATCTTTTGATATTATTTGATCTGTCCAGTGCTGAGTTAAAGTCATCTTGTATTATGATTATTGAATTTGCAAACTAAATAAATTTTGAAAAAATCTATGGAAAAAAGAAAGGTCCTCATTATTCAGACTTATTGTTAACTTATTGTTATTAATGGAGGCACTAATTATAATATAAGGTAAGTAATGGTAGTTTCATAGATTCATGTTATTCTTTTATTAAAATGGAGAATTGTGAGGACTGTGATATTTGATGCTCTGATTTTGCTAAATGACCTTATTGTATTAAACATGTCAGCCAGTAATTTAATTGATTGATAACATGAATCCTTTTTTCCTATGAACCAATACCACAGATATTCCAGGTTACAAATTTAAAGGATAGCATTGTAACTTTGTTAAGTATTTTTTTAAATACCTGTTATGTGTGAATGTGTGTATGTGTGTGCATGGGATTGTGAGTGTATTACAGTTTTTTACAACTGCTAAAACAAATGTTCTGAAATTATATCCCATTTTTTCAAAACCTTAAACACAAATCCAAAAACTCAAACCAAATTCACCAAAATGCATCTCTGTCTGTCAAAAGCAAACAATTGACTCAAAAGCATGTTAACGTTCCTCATAATGAAACTTTACCTCCAAAACACACACAAATCCATTGAATGCATAGGCACTACTGACTCTGAACTAGACACTAGTACAATCAATTGAAAACACTGTTATGAAAGATGCTAATGAATTGGTAATACCTGCACAAAGAAAAGAAGTATAAATATGTATGTTGGTGAAGTCCATGTAAAAACTGTGAGTGCAGAAGAAACAACACAGTACAAAAAAATACATCCAAATTGTTAACCTTTATTTATGGAGACACAAATGAGGTTTTGGGAACAAAGTAAAAATCAAACATAGAAGTTCTATAGAAAGAATACATCCATTAGACAGAAAGAAAAAAAATGTGGATTTATTCTGCCTCAGCATTCCGTCTCTGGGCTGGGCCAGGCCAAAGGACTTCATCTACAATACACGCAATATCTTCCCTGGCCACACAGTGTAGGAAATACCACCTACTGTGGCAAATCCACCTGTTACGACCTCAAGTGTCTAGGGGTAAAGGGGTGTAACACTTAGGATAATTCTCTTGGAAGCAGGTGGGTTTTGGTGAGGGATTAGGAACGGTGATAAGGGTAAGGAACTAGAGTGGTGCCAAAGAAAAGAAAATAACAAACAAAATGGAGCTGGCTAGGAAAGTGAGGGAAAGCTAACCTGACTGCAAAAGAAAACCCGAAACACATGGTCTTCGGTGTCTTCAACACCCTAACTAACCTCCACTGACTACCCAAAACCATACAAGACAAATGACACTCACCCATACTAAACTAGTATTACAAATACAAAGTCAACTAAGTGTGTAAAGTGTACCCAACAACCTAAACTAACCTTATATACAAAAGTTCACACAAAAACACAAGTGAACCAGGAATAAAAATAAGGGAAAACAAGAGTAATGAACAGGAACAGGGTACAAAAGAACACAAAGGTTGAACATGTAGCACGTTAGGGCAAGGTAATGGCAAAACAAGGATAAACACACAAACAAACGAAAGTACAAATAAACTAACTAAAAACCAACAAAACGACAAAGCCGAAGCTATACGAAAATACACACACACAAAGCAAAACTAAACAAACCAACGAAGCCGAAGCAATAACGAAAAGCAAAGCAAAGCGATAACCAAAACCAAACGGGACAGAAGTCAAACGAAAGGCCTCTCCTTGCTGAAAATCTCCATGTTATATGCTGAATAAGATGTGTTCTGATTGGCTGAGAGCTAATTGATGATGACGTCTGAAAGTGTGGTGTAATGGTGGGCCAATGGGGAAGGGAGAAGAATCAAGGGTCAGCAGTATGGACATAACAGAAAAAAAAATTACACACAGAACACACACTGGGATTTTTCCATTCATATGGATGTCTGTCATATACCTTCCATCACCATGCCGAGAAAAATTCTTCAACAGAGCTGAGAAATGGGGAATAAGGTGGAAGGAAGGCATTTAAGAATTGTGGATTGTCGTTGAACCATTCACAGACCTGAATACTGTGATGAAAACTGACATGGTCACAAATGAAAGAAGGATGTTCTGGTTGCTCCTGCTCTCTATGGTCTTGTTCAATCAGATCCCAAAGATCACTAAGAAATGTCATTAGATGTGCTGTGTTATATGGTCCTAGGGTGGCATGGCAGTGGAGGACTCCTTAATGGCTGAGTGCTGCACAGAGGGTGACATTGCCCCCACGCATGCCAGGGACATCCACAATGTCACTGTGGTCAATGATGTTCTGTCCTCTCCTCCTTCTCTATGTAAGGCTAAGGCCTGCCTCATCAACAAAGATAAATTCCTGTGGAGTGTCCATAGACTCCAGCTCAAAAATTCTCTGGAACAGAGATGTGATAACAGTAATAAAAGTCATTTTAATTGGTATACTATAATCAATACAGTATTTTACACTATAATTCAGTGAAACCTATCAGGTAGGCCACAATGAACAGTATACAGTACTGTAATGTTACTGACACACTTAACTGTAGACAACCCAGGTGTTTTAAAAAGGTCTTACTTTTCCATATTGAACACACACGTCTTATACGCTGTCAGTGGTCCGTTGGAATGGTACACGATAAACTTGCTTCATGTGCATTATGTTGCTCTGAAGAACATGGTGAATGTTATTCAGGCTGACCCTTTCAATTTCTTGTAACATTTTTGTCCTCAATTATTTGAGTCTGTATATCTCTTAACCTCATACAATTGTTGGCACGGACCATGTCTACAATGGCATTCTCCTGATCTTGTGAAAAGATATGTTGTCTACCACCGTTGTCTGGCTTCCTTTCAATTCTGTAAAAATAGAATACATTTGGCTTTTACAAAGTGTTCAAATATTTTCTATTCCCACCTGCATCAATGCAGTGACATACTGAAATATACAAGAGCAAACAAAAGACAGAGATACAGTAATCTGAACTATCTATTTCCTTCTCTGAACATCCTGATTATCGAAGCAACCAAGAAGAGGCTCAAATTTGCCTGTACCCTTTGTCCGTCTTCACTCATTGTCATGCCATGAACAAGAACATGGTTGATGATTGTTGCACGTATCTTATCTGTAATACAGTGGTGTGAAAAAGTGTTTCCCCCTTCCTGATTTCTTATTTTTTGGCATGTTTATCACACTGAAATGTTTCAGATCATCAAACAAATTGAAATATTAGACAAAGATAACACAAGTAAACACAAAATGCAGTTTTTAAATGAAGGTTTTTATTATTAAGGGAAAAAAAAAGACAAACCTACATGGCCCTGTGTGAAAAAGTGATCGCCCCCTAAACCTAATAACTGGTTGGGCCACCCTTAGCAGCAACAACTGCAATCAAGCATTTGCGATAACTGGCAATGAGTCTTTTACAGCGCTCTGGAGGAATTTTGGCCCACTCATCTTTGCAGAATTGTTGTAATTCAGCCACATTGGAGGGTTTTCGAGCCTTAACTGCTTTTTTAAGGTCATGCCACAACATCTCAATCGGATTCAGGTCAGGACTCTGACTAGGCCACTCCAAAGTCTTCATTTTGTTTTTCTTAAGTCATTCAGAGGTGGACTTGCTGGTGTGTTTTGGATCATTGTCCTGCTCCAGAACCCAAGTGCGCTTCAGCTTGAGGTCACGAACAGATGGCTGGACATTCTCCTTCAGGATTTTTTGGTAGACAGCAGAATTCATGTTTCCATTTACCACAGCAAGCCTTCCAGGTCCTGAACCAGCAAAACAGCCCCAGACCATCACACTACCACCACCATAATTTACTGCTGGTATGATGTTCCTTTTCTGAAATGCTGTGTTACTTTTACGCCAGATGTAATGGGACACACACCTTCCAAAAAGTTCAACTTTTGTCATGTCAGTCCACAGAGTATTTTCCCAAAAGTCTTGGGGATCATCAAGATGTTTTCTGGCAAAACTGAGATGAGCCTTTATGTTCTTTTTGCTCAGCAGTGGTTTTCGTCTTGGAACTCTGCCATCCAGGCCATTTTTGCCCAGTCTCTTTCTTATGGTGGAGTCATGAACACTGACCTTAACTGAGGCAAGTGAAGCCTGCAGTTCTTTGGATGTTGCTGTGGGTTTTTTTGTGACCTCTTGGATGAGTCATCGCTGCGCTCTTGGGGTAATTTTGGTTGGCCAGCCACTCCTGGGAAGGTTCACCACTGTTCCATGTTTTCGCCATTTGTGGATAATGGCTCTCACTGTGGTTCGCTGGAGTCCCACAGCTTTAGAAATGGCTTTATAACCTTTTCCAGACTGATAAATCTCAATTACTCTGTTTCTCATTTGTTCATCGCAGCATGATGTCTAGCTTTTGAGGATCTTTTGGTCTACTTCACTTTGTCAGGCAGGTCCTAGGTTTGGCTTTTTTTCCCTTAATAATAAAAACCTTCATTTAAAAACTGCATTTTGTGTGTACTTGTGTTATCTTTGTCTAATATTTCAATTTGTTTGATGATCTGAAACATTTCAGTGTGACAAATGTGCAAAAAAATAAGAAATCAGGAAGGGGGAAAACACTTTTTCACACCATTGTACATTGTCTTGCTCCTCTTCTTCTTTCTTGAGCTCCTCTCACCTGCACTCTTCCTCTTACTCTGGTCCTTGCTTGATTGTTGTTTTCCATTTCACCAAACATACCAAAGAGCTCACCTGAGGCCCTTTTTATGTATGTGTTCAAACTGCATTACCTCATTGGTTGATTGCAACTTTAAAACTATTTGTGTGTTATGGTCGCCTGGGGGGCAATGTTGGAGCCTATGCAGGAATTCCTCTAAGCACAGCTAGAGTGTGGTAGGAGAGGTCGAGGTCGGGGTTCAACAGGCTGGTCCATACACAGCGGAGGTACCGAGGGCGTAGACAAAGGTGTGATCCAAGGACGCGAGCTGGATTCACATCGGTATGGTCAGAAAACTAGTGGAGGTACTGAGGGCACAGACAGAAGCATAGTCCAAGTAGACAGGCAGGGTTCGCACAGGGATATCCACAGGTCCACAAGACAGTAAGCAGTACGCAAGGTCGGAGCAAACAGGGTCGATAGACGGGAGACATAACGAGTTTAAGCAGTGTCACGGAGAACAATCGGAGCTCTGACAGAGGGAAAACCCAATACTGAGTGAGGACAGATGAGCTCGGCAGGTATTAGTAAGCCGCAGGAGATTGCATGAATGATTAGATAATTGAGCCCACAAAGGAATGTGTGGTGCGGTGATTCCTGCGAGGCTGGGATGTAACAGTGTGTACAATTAAGCTGGTTATTGCTTAAAACATGACAACCGTGTGTTATTTGTGTTTCATTGTAGAGACTGGATTTTTTGTGTGGAATAGCAGTGTTTTCTGCATGACAACCTTAATAAGGTTAATTGTGCTTTGTGATTAAACGTGTGCCTAACGTTTTGCCAAAAGAGTTTTTCTTTTGGTAAGTGAAGAAAAGGTTTGGGGAATTCAAAGTATCAGTTTTTGTGTATTAGCAATTGAAAAAAGAACTAATACTTTATCAGTTTTGTCACAATTTACTGTTTTAACATTGCAAATCAATAACTGATGTTGCGAAGTTCAGTATAGCACCGCGGCTTCTATACAGGAATACCGGGTGTGCTGATAACTGCGTAAAGAAATCCCCCTGTTTTCTAGCGTTTAGTGTATCGTGTGCTGATTGGAAATCCATCTGCTCCGGTGTTTAGATTCCATACTGTATTTTGGTTAAAGAAAAAAGTAATACTCTTAAAGTTTCTCTGACGTAATGACAATGGCCGCTAAAATGTCTGAAGTGGAGTCGCTTATAAGTACTATTTCTAGCGACGACAATCCTGGTTACTGGAGCGGTATCGAAAAGTTGAACTTTAATGATATTGAGAAGCTGCAAGTAGGTTTAGTAGCTAAGGTAGCGAACCAGCTTAACACAGGAGGGTCTGTGAACGCAGTTCAGGTCCTATCTAGTTTCGCCTTAAATCTAGCTAAACAGCTGGAACTGTCTTTGTCCGAGCTGACAAAGTTTCAAAAGCTTCAGGGAAAGCTAGAAAGATATAAGGCGGAGCGAGTTGAGTTGTTGGATATAATCAGAGAAAAGAGACTGAAAAAAGAGGAAGGTGAAGACAGACTCAGGGAAGTTTTAGGTAAATTAAATGACCTGTCTGCTAGAGAAACTGCGGCTGAGGTAGCTAGGAGAGACCTGGAAGCAAGCTTGAAAGAAAAAGAAAAAGAAATTGAGAGTTTAAACGAGCTCAGCCAGGAAAGGCAAAAGGAGTTAGATGCTGCCGTACTGGAAGCAAAACAGGCTAGATCCCACTTGCATGCCAGCCCACCTAGCAGCCCGGAGGAGGTTTCTCCCGGCCAGGGTCTGTGGTCGGATCGGCATGGGGGAGATCGCCAAGTCCTGCGCGAGACGCAAGGGCAATTCAATTCAGGCATAGACTCCCTGCTCCTGATCACGGCCGTCTCCCCGCCCACGGAGAAACTGTAAAAATTAACCTCCACTCCCTGAGGCAGTTAGCCAATGATGTAGAAAGGTTTGACCCGTCAGTGTCAGGGAATAATGTGGAAACCTACATCGATGAGTTGAGATATACTTTGCAGTTTATGCCCGAAGCGTCCGAACAGGAAAAGGCTATGTTAGTAAGGAAAACTACCAGCCGAGCGGTCCACGAGTGGATGTCTAGACAAGGACCGGAGGTCTGTAATAGCTTTGAGGAGCTGTGTCAGGCAATGATCGGAGAATTTTCGGCTTTTATTGATCCCATCTCTGTCGTGGCCGCTGCGAACCATATTAAGCACGAAAAAGCTGAAGCCCCTCGCGACTATTATGAGAGGCTTAGGCGCACTTATTTTGCAGGGTGGAATGAAGAGGGTTGCGAAGAGAACGTGAATTTCAAAGGTTTATTCATTGCTAATCTGCATCCATCAGTCAGGAAAATGATTGTGATGCACACTGATGCAAAAGCGATGAAAATGGCTGACATTAGAAGGTTGGCTCAAAAAGCCTGGGGAGCTGAAGTCTCTGCTTCCTCAGAGCTAAAACCTGCTAAAACGGCGGTGTTCGCCACTAAAGCCAGCAGGGTTGACAACTCGCCTCAGCTCGAGGGAGCTGAGGTTCCTGAGCCCACTAAGCCCCAGCGCAAAATAGGCAGGCAGGACCGCACTAAGCGTCAGAGCCGCCGTGAGCGCTACGGGGAAGGCAAGGGCTCAGGCAGAGCCTATCATAAGGCTGGACGAAGGGATTCGACTGCAGCCCGCCTGGCCAGGCTTGAACAAGCCCTGCTTGAGAGATCAGGACAGGGTAAACCTTCCGCACCGAATGCCGGAAGCGTGAATGAGCTGAGGGGGACCACGCCCCTCCTCACTGGAGGAGGCGGGGATCCGTCCCAAGCCCCTCCCTCAGTCTATCTGATTGGGTGGGAGGGTTCCTGCCTGGAAGAAGGCTGTGACTCTGAGCTGGGCGCTGACCCCGCCCCTGAAGTCAAAGAAAAGGCAGGCTTCCAACAATTCTTAGGGAATCTCAGCCAGAAAGGCAAAGCAAGGCGTATTTATATCAAGGTTTCTCTTGAAAACGTCTTAGATAGAGAAGCACTGATTGACACTGGGGCTGAAAATAGTTTGATGTCAGTCGATCAGCGAGCTCAAACGAGTAGCGAAAGGAAAAGGCATCAAACTTAAGGTAGAACCGTGTAAGATAGATATTTCCAGCTATACCCAGGATCATGCCAGGATCACACACCGAGTGTGAGTGGCACTTCGGTTCGGGCCAATGAACGTGGTGCATCCTGTTTACATCTCTAGGTTTAAAACAGAGCCACTACTCATTGGCCAAGACCTGCTTGACAGGCTGGAGCCTCTGTTGGACTGCCAGCATGGAAAATTGTGGGCTCAGGTCAAAAACCCTAAGCCTGTCGCACAGCAAAAAGGGGGGTTCAGTGGTTATGCTGTGCTCACACAGTGCCCACTGAACACTATAGCTGAGTTCAAGGTTCTTCCTGGTTCCTCTGGACGAGAAATAAATGTATTTTCTTGCTTTCCAAAACTACAGGGAAGTCCTGCCCAGGCCAGCACTCCCACGGTCTCCCAACTACAGGAGCAGTGCTCCGAGCAGCTGCTTGACCCGCTAGGTAAAGCACACCCCTTTTTCATCCCTGAAGAAGAGTGGATCTCCCTGTCCGGTAATGAATGGGAGTCCTTTCTGTGCATCCTGGCACCTCAGGGGGACCAGGACTACCACCCCATGGTGGTGGGAGGGGTCCAGGTGGCAGAAGTGCAGGCTGATGATGTAATTCTTAGTCTCAGCTCTGAGAAGTCCATAATCAGTAAAGGTCTGTTTGAGGACCTGTCGCGAAGCCGTCAGGTGACCCTGGTGACGCAGTCACAGGTTCTGTGGTGGGCACCCCCACCTCATAGGTCCATTTGGAGCAAAGGAAGCTGTGTAGCTTCCATCTCCATCGGAAAAAGGAAGTTTGCTCACTACTTCCAGGTAGCACCTCAGCTGACCCATTCGGTCTGTATTGGTGCAGACCTGTTGGTTCGACTGGGCGCCCAGCTGGACACAGTAAACAGTGTGCTGTGGACACGGGTGAACCCAGATGCCCACTCTCTAAGCGGCGACCCCGAGAACATTCGGTCAGGTCAGACGATTCCTCAGGCCTGCCAGGTAGTAAACGAATCAGACCTGATCGTTCCTGCGTCAACAGCAGGGTTTCCGGTACGCCTTGTCCTAAAGAAGGGACAGAGAATGGACGCTGAGATGGTTTTCTTCCAACCATCAGCTCAGTTTATCAGACTGAACCTAGCAGTCTGTGGTACCCCCAGACTGGAACGGAATGGCCGAGCCACCTGCCTGTTGGTGCAGAACATAGCAAAACAAGATGTCAAAATCCCTGCTCGCACTGACATGGGACTGGTAATTGACAATGGTTTCTATGATTTCGAACTGGCCATCCCAGTACTGGGGAAGCTCCCTGGTCCCTTGGCCAGGGAGGGGGGAACCGAGCAGGTGTACTACACCTACCCCCGGCGGATGATTGCAATTATGCCAATAGAGGGATTCTGCAACCAGGAGGTGTGCAGGCTGGACCTTAGTGATAAGGATGAGATGGTTGTGTACACAGTACACGCAGGTGTTCTGACGGACCACTCAGCCGAGAGTGCGACCCAGGATACCGCCATGCCGTCAAAAGCGGGGTTCCTAGAGCAGGTACAGGAACAGGTTGGTAAGGCAGATGCCCTGGAAACGGAAAGCCAGCGTCAGCAGCTGCGTCAGATCTTCCAGGATTTCCAGGAAGTGTTTGCACGGGACGCCTATGACTGCGGGGTGACGGATTTGCACACAGTGCCCCTGGCGCCCACCCAACCTATGTCAGGCAGTATCGCATTCCCCTCACGGCATACGAGTCCATAAAGCAGACGTTGGATGCTCTACTAGAGCGTCAGATCATAAGGGAGTGTAACTCCACTTATAACTCCCCACTGTGGCCGGTGCTGAAACCCAATGGTAAGTGGCGTCTGACCATTGACTACCGGCAGCTGAATAAACAGGTTCCTTTGTCACGATGGCCAATGATCTACCTAGATCAGGAGTTAGCCAAGGTGACAACAGCGAAATATTTCACCACAGTGGATGTGGCCAATGGGTTCTGGACCCTTAAGGTAGAACCGACAGACCAGTACAAACTGGCCTTTTCCTTTGGAAACAGGCAGTTCACCTGGAATCGATGCCCCTTTGGGTATTCCAACTCCCCAGTGGAGTTCAACATATTTCTGCACAAAGCCATGAGTGATGCAGCCGCCAGGGGCAACCTGGTCTATGTGGACGATATTCTGATGCGGAGTCAGACCTGGGAAGAACACATGGCCAAGATCAGATCCCGTGCAGGGGCCAAACTGTCCCTGGCTAAGGGACAGTGGTGTAGGACCCAAGTGGAGTACATGGGACTATTGGTTGGAGCCCAAGGCATACAGCCACAGTCCAGCAGAGTCCAAGCTATCCAGAATATGAAGTCACCCACTAACCTGTCTGAACTGCGCAGCTTTCTGGGAGTATGTAATTATTCCCGGCAGTTCATTGAGGATTACAATCCCTCGGGAGGGGGATCAGAATACCTCCTGGGTATCCCTGCCTGTCGTAAGAGGCGACTAAAAGGGTTGTGTCAGGAAGGGCATCCGACGTAAAACCATCTTGCCAAAACCATGGTTGCAAAGAACACAAAGCACATACCGGATCGGCCGGGGCCCGAGTTAACAACGTCCGCCATTAGTGCTGTGTCCCAACAGGGTACTAATGGAAATTATGCTACTGTGGGGAAAACTGTAGAGTGGGGGCTACAGAAAAGAAACAAGGTGAAGGGGCCTGGAAGGAATGTTAAGTCAATGAGAGTGGGGAGTTGGAATGTTGGCACCATGACAGGGAGAGGGAGAGAATTGGTTGAAACTATGGCAAGGAGAAAAGTGGAGATCTTGTGTGTGCAAGAAACCAAGTGGAAAGGAAACAGCTCAAGACACCTAGGAGAGGGATACAAGATTCTATATGCTGGAAAGAGTACCAAAATGAATGGAGTGGGTGTGATAGTGTGCAAAGACCTAGCAGACAAGATAGTGAGGGTGGTTAGACACTCAGACAGGATTATCAATGTACAGGTGGCTTTTGAGAGTGGGTTATGGAATATCATCTCTGTATATGCACCACAGGTAGGAAGACCACAGGAGGAAAAGGATAGCTTTTTGGAAGATCTCGAAGAAGTGATTAGCAGAATCCCAGGAAATGAAATGGTGGTAATTGGAGGAGACTTCAATGCACATTTAGGAGAGAAATGCCCAGATTACCCAGATGAACATGGTCAGAGAGGGCTAGGAGAGAGAAATGAAGAAGGAGGAAGGCTACTAGAAACACTCCAAGCTCTTGAATTGTTTGCAGTGAACACAGGGTTCACAAAGAATTATGAGCAAAAGGTGACATACAGGAGTGGAGGCCATGATACCCAAATAGATTACATATTAGTGAGAAGAATTGATAGAGCGAAAGTCCAAGATGCTAAAGTCCTGCCCTATGAGGCTGTTACCAGACAACACAGGCTACTGGTGATGGACATCACAATATTGAAGGAGCGAAGAATAAGGCAGAGGAAACACCCAGCACGAACAAAAGTGTGGAAACTGAGAGAAAACAAAGTAGATTTCAACAGGCTGGTGAAAGAAATGAAAAACAACACAGAGGAAACAGAGGAGCCTTCAGTTGAAGAAGAGTGGACTGAGATGAGCCACATCCTAGAAGAGGCTGCTACCAGGGTTTGTGGAAAGACAAGAGGAGGCAGACCGAGGGAAAATGAAGAGTGGTGGTGGGATATGGAAGTTCAGGAAACACTGAAGGAAAAGAAAAAGCATACAAGGCACTGAAAGATGGCACTGGAGAATTACAAGAATATAAGAGACTAAAGAAGGTAGCAAAAAGAAGTGTAGCAAGAGCAAAGGAAAGAGCCTGGAAAGAATGGTATGAGAAACTTGAAACAAAGGAAGGAGAGGACCAAATCTACAAGATTGCTAAACATAGAGCGAGACAGAAAAAAGATATTATCCGGGTGGCAGTACTCAAGGATGGAGAAGGCAGAGTCTTGATTAAAGAAGAACAGATCAAGCAAAGATGGCTGGAGTACTTCAAAAATCTGTTAAATGTAGAAAATGAGAGGGAGAACCTAGTGGAGGCAGACGTAGTGTGTGGACCAATCCAAGAAATTTCAGTAAAGGAAGTGACAGAAGCTATCAAAGAGATGAAAGTGGGCAAAGCAACTGGACCATCAGGAATAGCAGCAGAACACTTTAAGAACCTCGATGAAGAGGGGATTCAGTGGCTGACGAGATTGCTAAACAATATTGCAAAGGAAGAGAGAATTCCAGAAGAATGGACAAAAAGCAGTATGGTTACCATCTACAAGGAGATAGGAGACCCAATGGAGTGTAAAAACTATAGAGGAATAAAACTTCTGGAACATGGATTGAAAATCCTGGGAAAAATTCTGGACAAGAGACTCAGGAAGATAATCAGGATCCACAACTCACAATTTGGATTCTCAGCGGGGAAAAGCACAACAGATGCCATTTTTGTGATGAGACAGTTACAGGAGAAGACACTAGAGAAAGGGAAAAAGCTGTATGTGGCCTTTCTGGACTTGGAGAAGGCATATGACCGTGTGCCCAGAGAGGTGGTGTATTGGTGCTTGAGGAAGAAAGGAGTACCAGAAAGCATGGTGAAGTTAGTTCAAGCAACCTATAGAGATGCAACTACGAAGATGATAACACAACAGAGAGAGACAAAAGAGTTTGAAATCACAGTTGGAGTACACCAAGGATCAGCACTAAGTCCTTTCCTTTTCATAAACATTATTGACACACTGACAGAGGAGGTAAGAACAGAAGTGCCTTGGGAACTCATCTTTGCTGATGATGTGGCACTGATGGCAGACTCAGAAGTAGAACTACAGGAGAAAGTGTTCAAATGGCAGAGGAGTCTGGAAAAGGGTGGACTGAAAATGAATGCAGAAAAATCTGAAATAATGGTAATGGAGAGAAGAGGAGATACTATGACCAATGTTGAGGAGACAAATGGAGGAAAACTGAAACAAGTTGATGACTTTAAATACCTTGGATCAAAACTGGTAAAGGGAGGAGAAACACTGGAGGCAGTAAAACAAAGAGTGAAAGCTGGATGGAACAAGTGGAGAGAAATAACTGGAATAATCTGTGACAGGAAAATTCCCAGAAAGTTAAAGTGCAAAATGTACAAGACTGTGATTAGACCTGTACTACTATATGGAGCTGAATGCTTGGCAGTTGGAAAGAGGGAAGAGAACTTGATGAGAAGAACTGAAATGAGGATGTTGAGATGGATTCTGCAGATTTCAATGAAGGATAAGATCAGAAATGAAGAAATCCGTAGAAGATGTAGGGTGGTGGATGTGGTTGAGAAGATGCGAGAGGCAAGGTTACGGTGGTATGGACATATCATGAGGAGGGACGTTGAGGAAGTAACAAAGAGGGTAATGGAATTTGAGGTGGAAGGTAACAGAGGAAGAGGCAGGCCTAGAAAGAGATGGATAGATTGTGTGAGAAAAGATATGGAGGTATGTGAAGTGAGTGAGGAAGATGTGCTCGACAGAGACAAATGGAGAAGAGCAACCAAAGCAGCTGACCCCAGGACAGTCTGGGACTGAGGCTGTGAAAAAGAAGAAGAAGAAGAGTTCATTGAGGATTACGCTGAAATAGCAAGGCCCCTCCACAAGCTGTTGCAGAGAGACGTGCCCTTTGAGTGGGGGCCTTCCCCAGAACAGGCTGTGATGGAGCTGAAGCCCAGACTCAGTAGTGTGCCGTGCTTGGCCTATCCTGACAAAAATAAGGTCTTCTACCTTGAAGCAGGGTTCTCAGAGCACTGCCTTGGGGCTCCTCTGAGTCAGGAAGAGCGAAGGGTGGTGGCGTATACCAGTCGAGCCCTGAGCCCAGTGGAGCAAAAGTTCTTGGACTGCGAGAAGGCCCTGTTGTCTACGGTCTGGTCGGTAGAACACTTCCGTAGTTATTTTGGGGGACAAAAGATCATCATCGAAACCTGCCACCAACCTGTGACATTCCTGCATAGCCAGAGACTGAAAGCTGGCAGGGAGTCAAATAGCAGGATTGTGGCATGGATGATGGCCCTACAAGGCTATGAGATAGAGGTACGTTATGCACAGAGCAAGAAAATGTACCTGGGACAGGGCCTGGCTTTGGGCCAAGTGTGTCACGGCTGTGACACTGACATGGAAGCTCCAGAAACTATTCCCGTTGCTGAGCTACCGAACAATCATATGATGAGAACGTGGGCCAGGGCTTACCCATGGCCTATGTTGATGGTTGCTCTTTTCGCCACGAACAGCAGGTGCTAGCAGGTGTAGGAGTAGTCTGGCAAGACAATACTCCCTGTGGGCCGACCCGCTATAAGCTAGGACCAAAGACTAGTCAGAACGCAGAAGTAGCTGGGGTGTTGATCACCCTCCAGCAGGCCCTGACACATGGCCTTAAACAGTTTGTCATCTGTAGTGACTCGAACTACGCCCGACATAGCTTGTCCCATCTTCCGTATTGGAAGGGTAACGGCATGAAAAATGCCCGGGGCAAGGAAGTAAAGAACAAAGAGTTGTTCCTGGCCAGTGACAAGCTCACGACCGAGGCTGGAATGATGGTTTACTGGAGGAAGGTGAAGGGACACTCCCAGGTGAAGGGACCCGACAAAGACGGGAATGATGAGGCCGACCGGCTGGCCAAATCTGGCGCCTTAGAGGGTGTACCCTGGCAGTTCCAGCAGGAATGGCTACCCACAGAAACCGTGGCTGAGGTCAAGGCGGTCACCCGAAGCAGGGCTAGACAGGATGTCGGAGCTGACCCTCAATCTGTAGTGCTTGGGTCACAGGGTTTTAACACCGATCTTGCGGAAATGTAGAAACAGGACCCAGCAATTGGGCAAATGTATCAGCATATCGCTGACCCAGTGCGTCAACCTCTTTCGGAGCAGGTGCTGAGCCAGTCTCCAGAGCTGAAGGAGCTGGCAAAGGTGAAAGACAACCTAAAAATTATAAAGGGGTTGTTGGTTTGTGTACCAGTTGCACAAGGTGTCCCAAAGTGGGTAGTTCCCCGCTGTCATCGGGGGGTCATGATCCAACACGCTCATGACGAACCCTGTGGGGGTCACCGGGGAATCAAGGCCACGTACGACACTATCCAGCAGGTGGCATTCTGGCCTCACATGGGCCGAGACATCGCCGCGTATGTAAAGGGGTGTCTGACGTACAGCCAGTTCCAACCATCACAGCCCTTGCACCGTGCACCACTCCAGAAAAAGGACATGACATTCCCCTGGTCCAATCTACAAATGGATTGGGTGGGGCCGCTGGTGAGGTCATTCAGAGGGAACAAATATTTCCTCACTGTTACGTGTGCATTCACATAATGGATTGAGTGCCTCCCAGCACCCAACGACATGGCAGAGACAACTGCAGTACTGTTGGTGAACCATGTGTTCAGTCGATGGGGACTCCCCCTGACCGTGGACTCGGATCGGGGAACCCATTTCACAGCTACAGTAATGGCAACCCTGTGGAATATGCTTGGGGTCAAAGCCCAGTTGCATATCTCCTACCATCCTCAATCCTTGGGCCAGGCAGAAAGGGCAAACGGAACGGTGGTTAGTATGCTCAAAAAGTTTGTCTCCACCAGCAGTAGGGACTGGGACATTAAGCTGCCCCTGGTTCTGATGGCCATCCGAGCTACGCCCCATTACTCTACGGGGGTCCCACCTTTTGAGATGATGACAGGTCGGAAGATGACTCTTCCCCTACACTGTCTTTATGGGGTGGAGGACCTGAGCACGACAGGGGCTGCTACGGCCCATCAGTATGTGTCAGACCTGCGAGCACATCTGCAGGCAACCTTTGCTTTTGCCCAGAACAATCTGGGAAGGAGTGCAGAGGGTAGGAAAGCATACTATGACCAAAAGGCAGTTAACCAGGAACTCCAAGTAGGAGACAAGGTCCTGTACTTCCAATTTGCCAAACCCACAGGGGTGGCCCGGAAGTTCTTACCCAGTTGGACAAGACCCCACGAGATCGTCGATAAGGTATCACCGGTAGCTTATCGAATTCGGATTGAAAAGGGAAGGCAATCTCTGGTCTACAAGTGGGTGCATCACAACCACCTCCAGTTGTATCGCCCACCTCAAATGGCGCCGGAGGACACAAAATAGGGTTAAAAGTCCAAACCCGATCAAAGAGGGGGGTGCCCCTTTGCAGCTGCAGGTAGTTAGGTACTGTAATGTAGGTCCTGCTAGGAAAATATATTCAAAATTATAGTGGAACTGTAGCATGTGCCTCATCTGTGTTCCAGAATGGGAATCCTAAAACTGCCACGGCTGGTCCTGACAGTACTGTGGATCACCTCGACACAGCCCCTTGAAGTTGTGGAACCCGGACGCTCCCGGATTGTTGTTAACAAATTGCAGAACATATACTCAGCGAGTGTATGTACGGCTGGACCCAAGTGATGTGTTTCAGAAGCACATCAACATGAACAGTAGGGTGTCCTATCATGGTAGGCAGTGGGCTGGGGATACTATATGGCATGCCTAGCTAGACACTATACACATGCTCCGCCAGCTGAGGAAGGCAACAGTCACCCAGGAGGAGATGACAGGCCTCAGCCGCCCCAAAAGGTTCTTGGGGGGTCTGACTGCTGCGGCCTCCGCCGTGGGTTCGCTATTTTCAGCGGGTCTGTTTGCTGCTAACACTGTCACCCTGACCACCCTGAGAAGGCAGGTGTCTGGGTTACGTAAGGAAATGCCAGAAATTTATGATAGGCTGTATCAACAGCAGCAGCGGCTGGAAAGCCTAGGGAAAACCTTACAGGGCACAATTTTAGCAGTAAACCTTCATGCAGCAGTGTTAAATAACACCCTCCACACCGTGGGCAGGATTGTCGACCTGTTACAGTGGGACTATGCTTATGTGCAACAGGTCAGAATGCTGATGCAGGATCTGCTTAGGGAGCTTAGTGCCACGGTAACTAGCCTAGCCATGGGACAGATTCCAACCTACTTGGTTCCACTGTCCTTAGTAGAAGAAGTACTGAGGACAACCACTTCCGAGATGGTGCAGCCATTGCAAGTACATCTTGCATACAGACTAGGCAGTGCCATTCCCATACATGTCAACCCCGAAGCCAAGGAAATAGGTTTCCTGTTGAACCTTCCCATCGTGAGTAGCAAGGATATCCACCGGGTATGCCCAAGTAAGCCATTCCTTAGGGACACAACTCAGAGGTTGTCTGGTATCAGAAAGGGGGCTGCCACTGAAAAGTGTAAAGCCACAGTGACGAGCAAAAGTGAGGTTAACGAACCCCAGGTTGAGCAGGTGGGAAAGAAATGGCTGGTCAGCACACCACAGTTAACTGCTACAATAACTCATGACAGACATGATACAGCTACCGAAGTGCAGCTACCCAACCAAACAGTTTTTCTACAAGTTCCTGAAGGAGCTATAGTGCATCTCAACGATTTAGCACTATATCACCTGAAATCAGAACTGTATGAAACAGATCTCGAGATTGTGGACGCTTTCAGAGGACACAGCGTTGACTTGGATGAGAGAATCCAAGAGACAGTAAGTCTTGAGGGTGTACAGTTAGTCGAATTTGTTCTCAACGACACAAACTTAAAAACTACACTGGTAGGTCCCAAGCACAGTCGTTGTGGATCCTCTGGGGCGCTGGGAACAGTAAACGTGGTCATCTTGACACTGCTGCTGGGTAGCTGGATCATGGCTGGGGTAATGTGTTGGATGCTGTTCTCTTGTATCAAAGCCTTGCGGGGTAGTTTGAATGAGACAAAGGGAGCAATGGTGTATCACCGAAATCAGGTAACCACTCCCAAACGTCTGCCTGCTGCAGAGCTATCCGATACTGATAGTGAACTGCCGGAAGTTTAAGGTCTGGGGCTAATGATGATGCCCGATGCCTCATTTCTATGTACCTTATAACTGAGAGCAGGTATACGCAATGTTCTTGCCAACACTATTTCCTGTACAAATTCTCGAGAGGTAATGTGAATATTGGGGGGTAGAATCCACCGTGGTACAACAGACATCACTTAACTCTGTTTTTGTTTTGAAGGCAACAAGGCCTCAGGACCTCGTGACCTTCAAAAAGGGGGGATATGTAGCGGCAATGCTTGTTAATAAGACAGAATTAAGCATTGGTGTGCTTTCCTAAATGAGGCCCCATCTCACCCTCCATCTCTGTGGTGCAGCCACAGAGAAAGTATTCATGCAGGCTGATTTAAGATGTTTTCTTTTGATAACGGACAGCTCCCAGGCGGGGATGCACTTAGCTAAGCCTGGCTATCATGATCAATGGTCATCCATTGGCGCCTATCTGTCTAGGGAGTGCCGAATGTACATCTGGACTGCATTCCTAAGTGTCAAGAGTAAGTGACTCATATCTCACCTTGATCAACCAATCAGGGACTGGCAGGGTGTGGTATTACCACGTGAGTCTCCAATGCCGGCCAAACTCTCAACCAATCAGCACACATCTGTGTCTTGGTCAAAAAGGGAGCGCAAGCTCAGATCGGGGCTCTCCTTGGCCATTTTCGCGCATCCTCAGAGACAATCACGTGACAACTGTTGTTGTCTGCAAAGGGACTTGGACTTTGTTCAAAGCACGAGGCCGAGGATCCCGTACGTACTCAGAATTCTACCAACGTGAATGCTCCGCTTGATCAACGGCAGCCTACAGTTGGACCCTCGTCGACAACCTGAATAGCTTATTCAGAAGCAGCGCTGGACCGGGAACGAACTAGCTTCTTCCCGGGCAAAAGAGTGACTTGTGAGGACTCGCGATCACACTCTGTGCATAGAGACTTTCTACTAGCCAGCCGGACTGCTGGTAGATCCCCTCAGAGCAACGACTGCCCTGCGCGCCACAGTCAGATTCCTCCGCCCGTCCTACTCCGAGCTGCACCTCGACTGGTTGGCCGGTAGCCAGAGGACACCGGGACAACGCCCATTGGACAACCGCTGGAACAGAGGCTGCAACAGAGCCTGTCAGCTGGTTTGGTGTTCGTGCCGGGAAATTCTAAATCCATACACAGTGGATAAGTAAACCCCATGTTCTACATTGCATCTCGAGAATTCAGTTGTACCTCAAAACAAGTTGTTATCAATTTAATTCATGAGTAATGTATTTACTTCTGAGTTTAGAGTAACAGTGGGTAATAACACTGATTAGCGATTTGGTAACCGAACGATATATATTGACATATATTCTCTGTTGTGTCTCTCTTTGTGTTTGCATCTCTTCGAGATTATATACCTTGTATATTGATAACCCTCACAGTAAGGTCTGCCGCTCGTATCCAGGCAGACTAGTATATGTTTGGTGCACAATTTAAATTAATAAATGTATCTCGTGTATTGAACCCGTGTGTGTGTGCGTTGTTAGTTGTTCTGACGATTGATTTTCTAAAAGCCACAACGAACAACCTCGTGATTACTGCCACAATTAATAATTGTCTCAGTAAACCCATCAAACCTCTACACTCTAATTCCTTCCAGATGGCTCCCAGGTCCACTCAGCCTGCTCTCCAAATGAGTACCAGGGGTTAATCCTTCTGGGGATAATAGGCCAGCCGGAACATGATGCTGACCTCCACCTCTAGTGTTGGATGGTCAAAGAAGAATGGTGGCCCTTACCCTCCATTCCCCATGGGCCTTAAAAGGTATTTCAACTTACCTATAGTTGAAATATACAGTATGGTCAGATTTGTATTATTTAAAGCTATAGCAAACTGCTACAAAATTTAAAGCAATCTCATTAGTTGTTCATCAAACTTTATGAAGAGTTTCCACAGTACATTCCCTGAAAGTTGAAACAGCAATATAAATAAATACATTTAATTCTGCCTCTTGTGGCAACATGTAGATTAGTCTCCTGTAGGATTAAATATTTTTTAAACAGGTTAGGACATTACATATATATGGTTTGTAGAACGCTAGCAAGTCTTATGTACTCATTCAGATGGTGCCAGTGAAAATGTATAGGATACCTTGAGAATAAGTGTTATGGGTAAAGTCCTGATCAATATTGCTTAAACACCTGTCTGCAAAGCACTATGATCTATTTAGTAATTTTACAACTGAAATGAGAATCCACATGCAGCTTCAAAACTGAATTTCACATTTTGAACCACATTCCATATATACTATTCACCTTGATTTTTTTTTAAATCTCTGAAAACTGCTATTCTTTACAGATTTCTCCTTTGGAGATTTTTAACTGACCTTTAATCTTCTCAATAAGGTAGCTAATTTTTATGTTAAACATTTTCCAGCCACTCTAAACACAAAAAGTTAAGAACAGAAAAATATATTTTCTAAATGAAGTTTTGAGAAGTTTATGATTTGCTTTGATGAGCTGCTGCATAAAATATGTTGTATTATCTGGTATAAGTATGCTTAATTTATCCTTTTGAGTCTTTGTTACTCCATTCAAATTCTTGTATATATACAGTATATAATATATACAACCACCCCTTACACACTGTGAGCCTTCACTCCTGAGCCATACATTTATTTTAATTCAGCAAGCACCTTGCAAATAGCAGTGTCCTCAAGGGATATACAACCAGTTCAGAGATTGATCCAGTGCAATGTGATGAACAGTCCACATGCATTCCATTTCACCAAACATTAAGCACCCTGTTGTATTATTTCTGCTCCCCCTCTAAATTATCTTTTCAAATGAGGTCCAATTTTTCACAGGAAGTTTAATGTCTACTCCTGGTTTACATTTCACATCATTATACTGTATATCTAAAATGATAACTCCTAAGTGCACCAACCACAAGCTTGCAGTCCTATACCACAGAGTCTTTATTTAATAAATTCTTCCTTGTAATCAAGGAATAATCATAATAATAACAAACCAAATTGATGTATCTATCGCATCATTATAATAATTTTGCAAGGCAAATTCATATCTTCCACAAATGGTCCCTGCGCAAGAAACTCAGACAAATTAATAACAAACACAATAGACATTAGTTAACTGTGTTCTAAATCATCTGAGTCTAAGATGATTATATCAAGTGTGCAACACTAAATATCCTCTCACTAACTAACAAATGCGTGCAAAAAATATTTTATTTTGGATTTAAAAATGGACTGTTAGAATAGAATGTGTTAACTGAAACTTGGTTTACAACAGAGGATACAGTACCATTAGTTGATGCCTCCTCTAGCAGACACATACATCATTCCAAAGCACGCACAGGGTGTAGAGGGGAATTAATTAAGACCTTTCTTGCAGCTATGGCCTTTCTGGCTAAATGTGTAAATCAACCCTTGTCATTTGAAAAATTCTCCTTAGACATAAAATCAAAACTACCCCTTAAGATTGTAAACTCCTGCCTCTTACCCAATATTTATAATCTAAATTATAAATCATGAAAAAATCATAAATATGGTTGATTTCAATGGAATGTTGATATACAGGGGCATTCTCTAGTTAAGACTTTCTCCATGCCAAGTCAGTTAGCTTTGAAATTTATTTTTTCATTATTTATTTATCATTTCTTTATAGGCATGTATTAATACATACAATGTGTACTTGGACACCTCATTGGGTGTGTCATAACAGGATCTTTAATTATGCATGGCCAAGGCTTGTGTACTGTACCTAACAGGCCCATCACAGCGAGCTGGGGAAACTTTTTCCCCTGTTTCACACACTTTCCACAAACATGCAAGTCTCCAACACCTCAACCTCATGCTATCTCTAGAGATAGGGCCCCATTTCCACAGAAATTTCAGGACTAACCCCTATGCCAGGAGCAAACCAATTTTCTCCCCATTTTTATTTACCACATGAGTTGGGACAGATAGCAATTATTCTTGTTTATGTGACAGGTCCAAACTATAATGAAGTGGCTGACAAAGTCACCGAGTACTTCAAAAATGCATTACTGCAGTCTATGGGTCTCTAGCAAGGTTCAAATACTGAGCTCCAATCAGTTTTTTTCTGGTGACCATGAAGTAGGGACTCTCGCCTGACTCCCTTTCCACTTCTCTCTCTTGTGGTCAGACCTTCTTTTCCCCTTTTTTCTCTCTCTTTCCTTCTCCTGATCTTATCTTATATGGTGTGTATCTGGACTGTTGTCATACTTAATCATTCACCCAGAACTTAATTAACTAGGGTAAACCAAAGTAAACTTTATGACTGCTTTGAACACAGACTCTGAATAAATCTCCCATAAATCTCAGCAAACATCCCCTCTGCTTTGAAGCTTGAAATGTTTACAATATTTAAATCTTTATCTAGTTTCTTAAATACCTCCATTGTCACCTTAACCTGTAAAACTATTCTACAAACACTTTCTGTATATTATGTGTAAGTAATAGTGAAGGTGCTCTGTGACAGTGATAAAGGCTCTATGTTAAAGTGCCATTCAGGAATGATTGCAGGCCTGCAGTGTTTTGTCACTGTGTGATATCTGTAGTGTGTAATGTTTCTGTGGGAAAGTAATGCAATATCAATTGCTGACAATCTATCAACCACTGAATCATTTTTACTATAAATGTCTGAGGCTGATCACCACTGGTTACTGAGACAGTGTTAGAAAATTGTATTTAAATCAGATTGATAAATTGCAAGCATAAATGCTAGTGTCACGATCGCTACTCCCCCTCTTAAGGGCGCTCCAGCCCTTCCTCATTTCCCCCATTGTTTACACCTGTTTCTTATTCCAGCCCCTCTTTATTTCCACCTTTAAAGCCAGACGCAGGCGTTTGCCCGAGGCTTCTCATTGAATCCTGATTCGTGAGAGCCCGGGGTCCTGCTGCGTCTGGCTCCGTCATGGTCCCGACCCGGTTCTTGTTTTAACTTCGGATGGATCCCCTGGTCTTGGACTCAACCTCCCATTTTGAATTCCCCCTCTGGATATACCCTTGGATTGTTCAACCTGGAATCACTCCCACTGGACACCTGCACTCTTCGGACACGCCCCCCGTCTCCTGACCCTTCTCCTGCATGACTATTTTCCCTATTGTATCCTCATAATTCCGGATCGTGTCGTCCGCATAGGGCCCGGAAAGAACCGGATCGTGACAGCTAGTTGCAGCAACAGAGCAATTTGGTAAAGAAAGCTCTGTGGATTTAGTCAAAGTTGTGTGTAGCTACACTTTAAATCTTTACAGACAACTTGAACTGACTCAAAAGGAGTTGTTGAAAGTCCAAAAGTTTTCAAAGTGAGAAAACTGAATTATCAGGCATTACTAATGAAAATGTGTCTGATAAAATGGTATCCAAGAAGTCTAAATATCCAAATAACAAAGGCGAACATGCCTTTTCTGTCGCTGTTTCAGTGTTATGGAATAACCTTCCTTAGACTCTACAAGAGACAGCTTGTTTTACTCTGTTCAAATCCAAATTTAAAACTTACATTTTTACCAAGATCTATGCTGCTTGCCTACATCTGTAAAATCCTACAGTATACACTATGCTTCATTGTACTTTTTTGTCTTTTTCCTTATTCACAATGTACTGCATCCTTGGGCTTGGAAAGGAGCTTTATAAATAAAAGTTATTATTATCAAAGATGATGTTCAGGTGTGTTTTCAAGAATCAGGAAAAGAGATATATGTTTTGGAAACTGATTGGGAGATAAGTTTACCTGAGCCTTTACATATGCCTCGGTTTTCACTCTTCCCACTGGTTAGTCAGGTTAGGCTCTTGGCCAATCCACCTGTGGTGGTGCTCCTGTGGGAAAATCTTTATGGCCAGAAACTCCAACCAGTGGAAATGGTTCCCCAATCCACAGGCATATTCAGAATTTAAACATTTATATTAAGGGCACAGATTTACTGATGATTCTCAATGTATTCATCTTCTCCAGCTTGGAGAGCTAGCAGAGATATTTAGATAGATAGATAATACTTTATTAATCCCGTAGGGAAATTAATGTGTTACAGCAGTCCAGCCCAAGACAAGCAAAACAGACATCAGCATAGTTATAAAACAAAAGACAAACAAAATAAATAAATACATAGGTGTATGCAAAATGTGCTGATCATAGTCACTGTAAAAACAATAAAATATGTGCAAAATGTGCATAGGTTTATACAGACTGATTGTCCAAAAAGTACAATGGAGTAAACATGCTGTCCATAGAGGAGCAAATGAAGGGCTAACATTCCTAGCCTAGGGCAGTGTTATACACCCTGACAGCCGCCGGGAGGAAAGACCTGTGGAAACGTTCCCTTGAACACCGTAGCTGGAGCAGTCAATTGCTAAATGGGCTCCGCTGCCCAGTAACAGTCCCATGAAGCGGATGAGAGGTGTTGTTCATGATGGCTGTGAGCTTGGTCAGCATTCTCCTCTCGGCCACCACCTCCATGGGGTCAAGGCTCATCCCCAGCACAGTGCCAGCCTTCTTGATGAGTTTATTGAGCCTATTTGCATCTTTTGTCATGATGCTGCTGCCCCAGCACACCACAGCGTAGAAGATGGCCGCCGCCACCACTGATTCATAAAATATGTGTAGCAGTGTTCCACACACACCAAAGGACCTGAGTCTCCTAAGAAAATAGAGTTGTCTCTGACCTTTCTTGTACAGAGCATCAGTGTTACCAGACCACTCCAGCTTATCATCCAGGTGTACCCCTAAGTACTTGTAGGAATGTACGCCCTCTATGTCCTCACCCTGGATGGAAACAGGGTTCAGTGGAGACTTATTCCTTCGAAAGTCAAAGATCATTTCTTTGGTTTTGCTGGTGTTAAGCTGGAGATGGTTAAGATGACACCACTCCACATACTTGGGACGTTTGTTACAGCTGCTCCATAGCGTACCGTGGAAACCTATATTGAAGACTTAAACTACAAGCTAGATTTAATGCCAAATGCTACTGAACAAGACAAACTTTTATTGCTTAGTAAACATAAGTGCGTTCAGTAAATAAATTTAGTAACTGGCAAACACAAACTATTCATAATAGTTTCACAGAATTGTGTAGAGCTATGGTAGACGAATATGCTATTTTCATTGTTTCGTCTGTGATTGCCTACAAAATGAGGCCAGGAGAAAACCGAGTCTCCTAGTGTATCTTACGAGTCACTCAGGTGCATGTACTTCACAGAGCTGAATTTTCAGGAATCTGTTGAGGATGTTATCTTTAAGAATTTATTCATTGCAAACCTTCACCCGTCAGTCAGAGACATGATTGTGCTGCACACTGATGCAAACACTATGAGATTATCTGCTATCAGAAATATGGTTAAATAATCATGTGAAATCAAGATCCACAAGTCTCCTTAACAAGAGCCTGTGCTCACTGTAAAAGCAAATCAGGCCAATTCAGCCCTGCGACGGGTAAGACCCTGAAGCGGGGTAAAGCACACTGCAATTCCCATCAACGCAAAGCATCTGAGTCATGATGGGAAACTAGGGACCAGAGGAAAACTAATAATAATTCCTTACACTTACAGTATATGGCGCTTTTCAGGACACTCCACTTGCTTTAGAGGTAATTGGGACTCCCCTCCACCACTATCAATTTGAAGCACCCACGTAGATGATCTGATGCAGACACAGTACGCTCACCACACATCAGCTATCAGTGGGGAGGAGAACTGAGTGATGAAGCCAGTTCAGAGATGGTCATTATTAGGAGGCCATGATTGGTAAAGGCCAGTGGGAAATTTTGCCAGGATGCCAATGTAACACACCTACTCTTTTCGAGAAAGAACCTGGGATTTTTAATGACCACAGAGAGTCAGGACCTTAATTTTACAACTCATCCAAATGATGGCGATATTTTTTTATAGTATAGTGTCCCTGTCACTATACTGGGGCATTAGGACCCACACAGACTGCAGGATGAGCACCCCCTGCTGGCCCCACTAACACCACTTCCAGCAGCAACCTTAGGTTTTCCCAGGAGGTCTCCCATTCAGGTACTCACCAGGCTTTAGTGGATTGTCAATTGTCAAGGTAATTCCAATGCCGTTCAAGGGGCCAGGATTGAACTGCTTCTTGCACACATAGACAGAAGACAACCTTCTTAGCTTCCAGCTTGAAACATGAATGAGCTCATTGCCACTCCTTTGGGAATGCAGGGCATGCCGCCTTGTGCGTCATCAAGCCAGCACCTGCCTACCTTTTTTGTCAGGCCAGCTGATCAGGTGTGAGGATCCTAGGCATGTAAATCGCCATTTGGATCTTCAGAGAGTTCAGTGAAAAAAGACCTGCCTTCAAACATGGCAATTTGACAAAGAAGGGTTAGAAATGAAAGAAATGTTAATATGTCACTGTTGAATGTCACCGTTGAAAATGCTTTGCAGTGTGAATCACTGCAAGATACTGGGTCTGCAGTTTGTTTAAGATCATCAGATCACTTTGCAAAGATTAAATTAAAAACACAGAATTTTGGAAAAAGACTCAGCATAGACAATGTATCGTATAATATAACAATTGCTGGTTACAGTACATGCAAAACATTTCCAGAATCATATACAGGGTGTGGTTAAGGTTTAAATTTGGCAAAATGTAGAGACTGCAAGTAGAAAATGCAAGACTCAACAAATACTGTTTAGCTTCACCCTGACACTCCTGGAAAAATATCCAATGTTTATTTTTCTTCCGTATGTGCAGGGAAGCCCTGGCCAGGCAGACACCCCTTCAGCCTCAATGCTTCGGGAGCTGTGCTCAGACTGGTTGTCTGACCAACCCAGTTATGCACACCCATTGTCCATCAGGGATGAGGAGTTGATCCCCTCTTCCTCTCACGATCAGAAGGAGTCCTTCCCAGGTATACTGGCACCTCAAGAGGACCACATCTACTGTTCCCTAGTGGTAGGGGAAGTTCAGAAGGAAGCAATTCAGACTAGCAATGCAATATTCACTAAAAGTCCTGGAAAATCAGACACTATTATAAAGTTCATTGAACTCCAGTCTTGCAGCCATGCTCCAGTGAGTCTAGTGCAACAGTCACACAAACTGTGGGTGGACCCCTATCCTCACAATCCTGTAGTAATCAATGAACCTTTTAATCTCCCAGCCATATCAGTGAGAGTCAGTTGGTCCACTACGCTCCAATAGACCCTCAGCAGTCTCCCTCAGCCAACCTAGGTTGTAAGATTTGGTGTGACAATAAATAGGATGATGACCTACACAGTCACCTGATAGAGCACACTGTTCTTCAGACCTGCCAGGTAGTAAATGAGGGCTAGCTGATGGTCCAAAAATTAACTGCAGATGCCTGTACCTTCAAGGGTACAAAGTGCAGGCAGAATTAGTATTTTATCAGCCATCAACACAGGTTGTTATATCAAATCTGAGGGTTGCAGCACTTCTAATTTTGAACAGCATGATCAAGTTTCACACAGGTGCTCAGAAAAACCTTTCTGCAGACAGTAGGGTAGACCCAGCAGCTACACAATTCCCAGCCAAGTGTGTACAGCAGATAGATCAACATCTGCACAAAGCTGATGCTCTAGAAATGGAAGTGCAACATCTACAATTGTATCCGATCATCCATGGTATTTAGCAAGATATTTCCACAAAGGATGCTTGTGATTGCAGCCTCACTGAATTGCACACTGTACTGTAGTTCACAGAGAAACATTCTTTGTGTTCCTTGACCAAGCCACCTGGTGCCTCTCTTTAAATAAACTGCACGTGGAAAAGTAAGGGAGGTGAGTTTGTCTTATGCATAATGATCTTCCCCAGGACAGTGACGATCTTAACTTCTATGATTGTTGTCCACTGCTGGTGCCTAAATATCTAGCAGAGAGCTGTAGGTATGTCTGGACCTGATCTTAAAGTCACAGGGCATTATCCATTACCCAAAGATCCACCACTTGGAAATCTGAAGGGTTGGTACCAAAACAAAAACTGATGGTATCTCAACCAATCACCAACTTGTGCTATATGAGTTGCTTGTTATGCAAATTTTGGTTATATCGATACATTGTATATTGTATAATTAGAATCCGTGGGTGAGACTGTAATGCAGATGTCTGGCTCTAGCCTGGGATCATTGACCTGGTCTCCTGACCGGGCTAGGGAGAATTTTTTAACAGACACCTGCTATTGTACGCAACATTACAGAAATAGCTGAAAGGTGGGACATCATCTTCTAGAGACGCCACTGGACCATAAGTAGAATGTGGACGCTTAAACCCCCATTCATGGTAATAACATGGCTGGACTCAGGCTATAAAAACCTCTATAAAACTGTTTAAAATCTGGGCACTGTGGGAAATAAACATGTGTGTCTCCTTCAGTGTTCTTCTGAAGTGGCCATTTGCATTACAATAAATTAATCTCAAACCTTCACTGGACTGTTCTGTGGCTCCTTGTATCACTACAGTAGATTGTTTGATTGGTTTACAAACTAAAATTAGTTACAGTACAAACTTAAATTAAATCAAATTGACTCCACTGCAATGAATCCTCAAAACTGTTTTATTGCTGTCAGATGTAGGTATCTATGCATAATTATTTCACTTTTGCTGACAGAAGGTTTTAACTTTAATTTGCTGATAAACTCTATTTGATAAACCACTTTAACCTATTACATTACTTTGATGAGAAATTATTTCTGTATATTATGCAGTTAACAGTCAACCATTTCATCTTTAACACCATTGGCATTGATAGTCCTTATCGATAAATTATTCCATCTATTTTCTAACTACTTTCTCCAATACAGGGTTGCAGTTCAGCCAGAGCCTATCCTAGCAACCAAAGGGTGCAAGTAGGGATACACCCTGGATTGGATGCCAGTTCATTGCAAGGTACCCACAGATAAACATGCACACTGTGGGAGGAAATCAGAGCACCCAGGGTAAACCGACATAAACATATTGAGAACATATAAACTCAATGCAGATTGCACCCCAGAAATTGAATCCAGAGCCTCAGAGCTGCAAGACAGTAATGCTAACCACTGGCACTAATTTCTGACATGCTCCTATCCATACCTCCCATGTACATTATGGATTTAAAATCACTCAGAGGACATATTGCATTGTTATGAATGCTAATTTTATTTATTGCATCATTGATCTCAAATTCTGACTTTTCACCTGCATTATCATGCTTTTTCATTTTAATTACTGTAATTCTGACAGAATTGTTAAGACATAAATGTCACGATCGTAGTCCCTCCCCCTTAAGGGCGCTCCGGCTCTTTCACTTTGGACTTGATTTTGTGCACCTCGCAGCCCACCTTAAAAGCCAGACCCCCACTCAGTTCGGGGCTCTGCATTGATTCCCGTATCGTCTGAGCCCGGAACCTGGATGCACCTGGCTTAGTAATAATTTTATTTTCCGTTCCTGTTCCCTGCCGGTTCCGATCCGGTTCCTGTTTTATTCCTGTCTAGTCTCAGATGGATCTCCCGTCTTTGGAGTTAGCCCGTTTTGGATTCCCCGTTTGGACTACTTCTGGATTGTTTGCCCCGGACTCACCCCCCTAGACACCTGCGCACTTTTGACACGCCACCCTGTTTTCATTGACGACTCCTGCATGCCTTTTTCCCCTTTGTTTTCCTCACTCCACCCCGGATCGTGTCATCTGCATAGGGCCCTGAAAGAACTCTTCCGTTACAATTAAATCTCATTCTGTGTAATTTACTTTTTAAATTAGCACTTAGCACACCACACACCATCCTCTAATAAGGGATTTTATTAGATATGTATTAAGTCCTTCTTTCTACATTTAGTCTCACCTTCTGCTCTACAGAAGTGCAAATCTTATTAGTTCTATCTGAAGTTTTAGTGAGGGTGGTACATCTAGTACAAGTTTGCCAAAGATTAATTTTAAATTCCCCTTTTCTTCTTAAATTTCCAAAGTTCAGAAATTTCCAGTAAGATTAAATTTCCAATACGATCTCAAAGATCTTTTAACTTACTCACAAATAAGTTAAAAAATGTGAGAAGTCATGGAATTTTCCATATCTCAGGAATTTTCAAGTACTTTTGGTTATCATGCTAGATAACTAGCACATAAAAACATAACAATTCCCAAAATCTTAACTGAAAGGCCTAACATGAAGCACTCAAAATGTGAGGTGCAGTAGTAGGCATCTTTTGATAGGTGGGTCCGTTTTTTATATTTGAGTACACTGTGCCCACAGAGATAGAGAGAGAGAGATTATTTTCTACCCTTTTTCTTATCTGTGGTTTCAATGACTTCATCCCTGACTTGCTCTGAAAATGTCTTAGTCTTTATGGTTGAGTTTAGAATTATTGCACACAGACATGGACCACTCAAATAATTTTGTGGCTTGCTAAGGTAATTGTTTGTGCCTAAATTAATTTACTAATCCTATCCCTGTTAGTGCAAAAATCCTCCATGTTTCTCCATGTTTCTTTCTATTTCTAGAGTCCCTAAATACATGTATCCCTGAACATTCTTTCAAAATGTACAGTAGATATAAAAAGTATTAACCCCCTCTGGACTTTTCCACATTTTAATGTGTTACTAGAGTCATAATCTATTATCTTTTATGGGATTTTTTGCCATTGATCGACACAAAACACTCTATGATATCAGAGTGAAAACACAATTCTAAAGATCCTCCAAAATTAATTATAAATATAAAATAGAAAATAAGTTATTATTTTCGATAGCCACTATAAGAAGGCACCCTTTTACTATACAATGCCAGCAATAAAAAGACATAAGCAAAATAAGTCAAACCCTTTGTTTTGTTCTTGAAGTCAAATAGATTGTGCATTGGGCATGTAGACAACCTTACCAGATACTGTACACTATGTGTGCCATAGGTATGCACTGAAGAATGGAGACATAATTATAAAAAGAAAGAGCAGTCTGGAAACTCATATTGTGATGGCATGTACTGGATGTAAGATCTTTCTCACTTCATTGTGAAAAAGTGAAAGGATGCCTGTAAGCTGTCTGCAAGTACTGTATAGAAAATAGGAGAATGGGAGTGCAACGTGTTCCATGATTTTGTTAATTACACCACTGAATAAAACATTAATTTATTGTGTAGTTATATGGCAACATTTTACTATGTCATTGAGACACCCCATTGTAAATCAAATCTTTAGGTCTTTATGGTGAGACCAGACTACAGGATTGTCATGGTTAAACCATAACAGCAACACATGCAAATCAAGACGTAGAAATAAAATTGAAACGTTAGCAAAAGCATGCCTTTTTCTGACCTTTCACTTTGTACACTGAACAATTTAATACATGGTTGCTTCTCTTTCCTTATGAAGTTTAATTTTCTAAAACTCTATTCATCTCAAAAGGGGCAGAAAGAACGATTATAGAACTAAAAAAACTCAAGCAAAGAAGCATATTAATTTAGATTATTGAGACAAGAGCTTGATGTGAATTGGGAAATTAGTCAGTGACTACGTATATAAAAATCTTTTTGAAGTTGTTGATTGTGATAGCATATAAAGAAGGGAATATTGCAATATTGTCATGTTTTGACCAGTTACAAAATCAGAGGTAGCCTTTCACAACTGTAAAATTTATTAGCTGTAGTGCAGAACTGCATTAATTCATTTTGTACTCTGATGAGCACTGAAACATAAAAATAGCAGGCAGCAAATGAGAGACATGGTCTATCAAAACCACGTCACCTAGTTAGAGCAATATAAAAAACACTGTTGTGTAATCTGGAATTGGCTATTGACCTTGACTCATCCAGGGTGTCTCCTGCCTTAGGATAAGCTCCAGTTCCCCTGCGATTCTGTATTGGATGAATCGCTTAGAAATGGAAGGATGGATAGATTATACAGATCCAGCCATTCAAAATGTGTGGTAAAATCCCATACTGCGCGAAATTATCTGCAGATTAGGGCCTTATAACGCAGTATGTGATTGCCTGGTCAAATGACCGACAAGTGGCACTTGTGGTGCATTGGTTGTTAGTGAAATGATTGCTTCACTTAATCTTTTTACTGTGCATGCTTAAATCCACTTAGTATTGAATATTAATAATAATTACATGTATTAATACTATTACAACTAAAGGGAAATTTTGGTATCTGAGCACAAAAATAACAAGAGCATAACCCCTCTGAACGTCATAAATGATATAAATTTAGGAATATAAACATATTATGTAAGATGTATATGGCTGGTATTGGATAAAAAATACACACCAGTATTCCACTTATTTAATAAACATTTTAAGCACCAAAGTCTTTCATTCGGTTACATACTGTGGTTATTTTGGAAAAACATTTACATGCTCCTTCTGACTATATCAAGTTTACTTTATAAAAAGTTATGTTTTAACCTTTTCTATGAATACTTGCGCTTTTTATTGCAGTAAAAAAGCATTCTTTTTACAATTTGATCATTAGGGAATATAATATGGAATTGCATATGTAAAGAAATTAATAATGATAATTAAGAATTTATTTATTTTCATATAGCTCAAATTATTACCATAGTCCACTTTCTTTGTAAACATCTCCATCAATTTGACTCATTCATCTGCAGTTACTTGGAAACATTTTCCTACCCTTTTCAGCTATAGCTTAAATTACGTGAAACGTGTTATAATGGGCCGCATGCTGGAGGACGGGGGTTCGAACCCTGCTCCTGGTCTCAGCTTTCTTTTAACAAATAAACATTTATTTGAAAAACTTAATAAGTAAATATTATGGAAACTATATTGAATTGTTTGGTATTTCACATCCATGCAAAACAATTATGACATTCTCATCCAATCAAAGGTTTGAGGTTTTTTTTTATTTTGAAACCAGGATCTTGACATGCAGGTGTGAAGTAGAGTTAACAGCTTCAGATTTTAAAGGTTATTAATAATATCTTCCGTGTCGCATTAACATTGGAATGTTCTTACAAGTGTAAAAAGAGGCAATACACAGCGTGTCTCCTCTTTACCTCTTCAGTTTACAGAGAAATTCTGCCAGAGCCACACAACATTGTCCAATAATTAATTAAAACGAATTACCAGGGAGTAACCCTATTACAAAAGGGAACAGCACATCTGTCCTTGACTATAGTTAAACTGTACATACGATGTCTGGTGGAGTTTCAGTGTTAACTTTTCTGTAATGTGTACAGAACTGTGACATTTCATCAATGTTTGGTACCAATAAACAGAGCGGCTTCACGGACTTCCTTCTGTTAACTCAACTCCAGTAAATAATGTACAGCTTATCACCTTCTGCAATGCTTCTAGTTTAGCAGGATTTGCGTGATAAGCACATTGTTTAATGGGGATGACATTACTCACATCTACAATATATCACTGTATGACACAGGTTTGATTCGGAGTGTCTGTTAATAAAATAGAGCACCTTCCAATACATATAACTACTGCATGGTTCTTTATCCTTTTCAGCTAAATGAGGGGAATTAAATGAGTCAGAATCTCGGAGTGCCAATTGTAAGAATAACTCTTTCTCCCTCCTTTGTTTAACTTAAATTTCGCAAAGAAATCCTTAATCACAAAACCATCACTTAAGTTATCCAGATAAACAAATTCACGCCAGAGCCAACAACAAGATATAATAGTGGAATATTTTTATGTATTCACTATATAAGAAATAAAACCAAAAGTTATACCTTGATCACCCTTTGAACCATTGGGTGCAGTGTTTTGTCCATTACCACTACAAGGACAATAAACGTTTTTAAAAAGATACAGATGTCAAAATGTTTCTAAAATGGTGCTTCCAGATACTATTATCATAATTAAATTTGCATGCGGTATAATTATAAATAAACTTTGGGTGCAGTGATTTGTCCATTACGGATTAAAACAGATGTCAAAATGCTTCAGAAATGTCCATCTGTGATATTGATGTGATATTACTTATGTCCAACTGAGCAATCTTGTTTTTATAAAATATACTAACTTTTTAATTTTTAATGATTAACATGCTGTAATACACAGTTTAAAATGATTAAAAGTCTAAACAGTATACAACTTAAATTCTTATCTCTATTAATATAACTATCAAATGGTATTAAATAAATACAACTTTTTTGTTTAAATGACACTTTTCTAAAATTTATTCAAAAAATAAAAACGATTACAATCTAATCTTTCCATGTGTGATCCCATTAGGATGTATAATATGTTCCTGCTTTCTTTAACGATGGTATGAAAAATAAATCTAAATGGTGAGAAAGTTATGCTTAAAGTTAATTAAGGGACTTAGAAGACAAAGATAAAGATTTCCGTTGCATTGTCAGATTGTGAATCAATAAAGGCATTTTATTAAACAGGTGTTTGTGATTTTAATCAAAATGGTGGTAATGGGGACTCTCTATTATAAATGTAAATGTAAAGCCCAAAAGTAAATACACAGTAATAAATAATGCGTATGTCGTATGGCCGACATTACAGATATAGTGCAAGCCGGCTTGCCAGCACAGTGACGTCACTGCCTTCCCTGTAAATAGCAGGGACCGCTGGCTGTGAGGGGAGATCTCACTGTAGCTCAACTGGCTAGTTCCTTGTTGAGCGATGCTGGAAGCCTAGGTTTGATCCCCTGGTGGTGTAGAGTGCAAACAGTACCCACGTGAGCCTGAAAACACTACATTATTAATAATATCTTCCATGTCGCATTAACATTGGAATATTCTTTTTTACAAGTGTAAAAAGAGGTGATACACAACATGTCTCCTCTATAACTCTTCAGTTTACAGAGGAATTCCACCAGAGACTCACAACATTGTCCAATAATACTCTTGTGTCTAATTTTTAGTTTAGCAGAATTTGAGCTACAGTATATGAATATAATGATATCGTTATTAATTTATTTGGATACGTGATTCCATATTATATTCCCTATTAATCAAATTTTAAAAAGTATGCGTTTTTTTACTGCGATAACGAGCATAAGTATTTGCAGAAAAGGTTAAAACATTATAACTTTTTACAAAGAATACATAAACTTAATATAGTCAGAAGGAGCACGTAAAAACTTTTCCAAAATAACTACAGTACAGATGCAGCCATTCAGAACGGGTGGGGTATTTCGCAGTATACCGCGGTGGGCGTGTCACATCAAAATAAAAAACAGTTTCACGCAGTATCATGCGGTGTATCGCGTCATATGACGTCATACCAGAAAGTATCCGGAATCACCACCAGGAGGAGCCAATAAAGCTTAACCTCTCATGTACAGTATTTGAGCTTTTCAATGTGTATTACAGCATGTTAATCATCAGTCATTAAAAAGTTGGTATATTTTATGAAAGCAAGATTGCTCAGTTGGGCAAAAGTACACAACCTACCTTTATCATAAATATTTTAATTATACAGAAATATTTTATGCATCAAAGTATTTACCGAAGATATTACTCATATTATTAATAATGAATAACCTTGGACAAGCTGTAAACTCAAAGTATTATGCTGGTCCACATTATTTGTAACCGTCATTTTAAATGAAAATGACCACAGCATTTTGTTGATCTAACTAACAAGGACGGGATATTAGCTAGCCAATAGGATAAAGGAATACATGACTTTTTTTGTTTATTTCTTTAGCACATTTATTTGAACATTTCCATCGATTGTACAAGCACTGAAAAACTGTTCAATCCCTAGTTCGTTGGGCATTTTCTTTTAGTATAACAGACATAAAAACTCCCTTGCTTTTAACAGAGCGTTTCATAATTTCTAACACCAAAAATATTTAAACTGCGACACTTATCATTCAACCAGAGCTCAAAATATCACAAGGATCCTCAAGAGCACAACAAAGACTGTTTTAAAAGATACTTGTACCAGATACATGAGAATCCAAGTTTTTTTATCTACTCTTTCTTATCTACGCTAAGAAGTAGTCTTTTAAATTTATCACACAGTAAAAAGTCAAATTTCAGGGGCGTCCGTATACCAGAGATTATGGTACCGCTTCAGAAGGGTGTCAGCCAGTCAGATTCCAGGACCGGAATGATCTGTTTTATAATCGAGAATATGTAATCACGTATCTAAATAAATTAATAATGATATTAATTTAAGGATCTAAATATCTAAATCTATGTATCTGTGTAGCTGGTAGTAATACTGTATTTCACGTTTTGTTAACACCAGAATCGCAGGTGGATTCTGTGTTTTGGTCTGTTATGGTCTTTAGCTCAAATCCTTAACTAAAAATTAGACACGAGAAGATTATTATTGGACAATGCTGTGAGGCTCTGGCGGAATTTCTCTGTAAACTGAACAGTGTATCGCTTCTTTTGACACTTGTAAAAAAAAACCATTCCAATGTTAATGTGACACAGAAGATAATGTGGTGTATTAGTCGTTAATGAAAAGATTTAATCATTTAATCTCTTTACTGTGCACATTTTAATCCGCTTAGTATTGAATATATGGAATTTCACCACTAAAGGGAAATTTTAGTAGCTAAGCATAAAACCCAGATGAGCATTACGAAGGTCATAAAGGTCATAAACGATATTAATTTAGGAACATAAACATATTATGTAAACTGTATGTTGCTGTTATTGGTATTTTAAAGAATAAATACACACCAATACTCAATTTCTCTTACTGTAGGGCGCAAATCCACCCGAGCCCAAAAGCCCAACATATTAAAGCGCATTCGCCTGGCGCTGCACGGTTTTCATCACTCCCTGTGGGAGTGCTAGCTGTGACTAATTAAACTGGTTTCACAGGTATTTTCAAAGTAGAAGGGGGCAAGAGACCCCCCCCCCCCACTCCAAAACCCCTTTTTTTGCTTACAGTAGTAGTACTTAAGTACAGTACAGTAAGTACTTACTGTTCAGTACTTACTTATGGTAGTACTTCTCGCGTTAAGAAAGCTAGGTGTTAGCATAAACTATAAGTAATCAATAATATTAAATTTAGCACTGTAATAAATTGTGCTAATAATAGTCTATTCTACTCTGAGAATGTAGGGGGGAGGAAGAATACCCGTGGTCTTTTCACTGATAAATTTGTGTCAAGCTGTCAACAAAAAACAGCTGTTTTTTTAAAAAAATGTAAATTGTGTGTCCATAATATTGCTATTTTGATATTGCTAATTGCTATTGCTACTGAGTCTCTGTGTCTACAGTACATTGTTTGTGAACCAACCGGTTTCACAGGTATTTTCAACCCCCAGCCACTGTTGTTTCATCGGTTGTTATCCTGTAAAGCGCTTTGAGGAGCCACCTTTAAAGGCGCTATATAAAATAAAGTTTATTATTATTATTATTATTATTAATAATATTGATCATATTTTTCCTCTCAGAACTTGTAAATTGTTGTTGTTATTGTCGTTGTTATCCTGTAAAGCGCTTTGAGAAGCATACTGTCCAGCTTGTCAGGTGCATTCTCTTGTAAAATAATAAGTAGAGCTTTGGGCTTATTAGTGCTCCACTTACAGCAACCCAATGTAAATACATTTTGTCTCCAAATCCACCACCACTTGTATGAATCATAGCCCTGCCAAACGATGCAAATTCCGCTGCAATGGTTGTGTGCAGGAATTATTCAGTATGGCATCTCTATGTTCAAGCAAACACTGCTCTGTGTGCAAATGCAAATGCATTTAAAAAAAGTTTTTTTTAAAAAAAGTCACCTTTAAAGGCGCTATATAAAATAAAGTTTATTATTATTATTAATATTGATGATATTCTTCCTCCCAGGACTTTTGTTATTGTTGTATCCCGTAAAGCACTTTGAGAAGCATACTGTCCAGCATATTGTATTTCATTGCACTTTGATAGATCGTCTTATAATCACTTGTTGTTAGAATATCCCCCAAGAGGATATTCCCCCCAAGAGGAGATAGAGGATATCCCCCAAGAGGTATCCTTGTAACAGTGAAATGGGCATACAGTCAGGGGAGATCGCCCGTTTTCCATGTAAATAGTTCCCTGGTTCCGCACCCCTTGGTGTCTCTCTCTCTCTCTCTCTCTCTCTCTCAATTCAATTCAATTCAAGGTGCTTTATTAGCATGACCGATAGGTACAATCAGTGTTGCCAAAGCAAATGAAAGTAATGATATTTACATTAAACAAAACAAAAAATAGAAGTAAAATAAAATCTACAGACATATTACAGACATTTACAACAAAGGCATATAATAAAATATTCCAGTTCCCTGGTTCCACAACCCTTGGTGTATCTCTCTCTCTCTCTCTCTGTCTCTCTCTCTCTGTCTCTCTCGGGCCCACACTCTTGCTGGTCTTGTCTTGTGTCTCTCTCTCGTCTGGGTGCGGGATTGCTGCTGGCAGGTGGTGACGGAGAAGAAATAAAGAGCAGTTTTTAACTCCACAAGTTTGAGTCTCTGTGTTCGTCCTCAACGAACCCAAATTCATTACATTGGTGTTAGAAGTGGGAAGATGGACAGTGAACGGCTGATGATGTCGGACTTGGAGAACTGCCGGTTCCCCCAGCCCCGGGTACTCCGGAGGCCATCCGGAAACGGGAGCAGGGCGGCCCAAAGAGGGGAAGGCCGCCCTTGAGCAATGCTACCCCCACTCCGGAAAGATAGAAGGAGTGCTTCACCCTCCTGCTGTGGGAAGAGTTGGCCACAGCCGGGGCTTATTCCTTCCCTGCCTCACCGACGGCAGACCCTGCCAGGCCCTCGTTGACACCAGTTCGACCATCACCATGCTGCGGCCTGGTGTCCTGCCGGGCACAGAGGCAGCCGGACCTCGAGGGCGCTCACCGTGCACTTTGGGGCCGCAAGGGTGAAACACCCCTTCTACCTTGCCCCAGTCCGCGAGGACTGTATCCTGGGGCTGGAGTGGTTGCAGCAGGTGGGTGGTTGCATTAACTTGGGCGTGAGGGACGGGGTGCTGCGCCAGGGGTTGCAGGTGCCCTCCAGTGGCGAGGTCACTGCTTGGCGGCCTCCAGCTGGCCGTGCACCGCTTGGAGAACTGCCCCACGGAGCGACCGCGACACCACAAACTGCCACCTGACCTGACCTGACAGCCCGGCACAGCACCCTGTCCCTCACCTCCAAGGCCTCCCACAGTGCACAGAGTGCCTTACAGACTTCGGGTAGGGGCAAGCTTATCTCACCATCCTGAGAGTCAGCTCTGGCACGCTCGCCCCGACACCCGCGGCTCCAAAAGGCCCAGGCAACACCCGCCGCTGCCACCTCCGTTTCCCGCTCCGGTCAACCCACACACCCCAGAAACCTCCCGCGCCGCCCACCGCGAGACTGATTCGTTCCCCCTGCCCCACCAACTCTCGCCGGACCAAGTCAAGGCAACTACCCACTTGCTGCAAGCAATCCAACCCCAGGATACAGTTCTCGCGGACTGGGGCTAGGTAGAAGGGGTGTTTCACCGTCGCAGCCCCAAAGTGCACGGTGAGCGCCCTGGGGGTCCGGCTGCCTCGGTGCCTGGCAGGACACCAGGCCTCAGCAGGGTGATGGTGGAACCAGTGTCGACGAGGGCCTGGCAGGGTCTGCCCTCGATGAGGCAGGGAAGAAATAAGCCCCGGCTGTGGCCAACCCTTCCCACAGCAGGCAGGGTGAAGCACTCTTTCTGGCTTTACGGAGTGGGGGTAGCGTCGCTCAAGGGCGGCCTCCCCCCTTTAGGCCGCCCCGCTCCCATTTCCCAACGGCCTCCGGAGTCCCCGGGGATCCAGCGCCTGGCACTCCCGGGCGATGTGCCAGCGGTGGCAGATGACCAGCCGTCGTCGCTCCCCCAGCATCACCACGCTGGCCGTCTCCTCCTCCCCATCTGATTCCCCGTGCGTCCCTCCATTGGTGCCCACCGGTCTTAGCCAGAGCCAGGGCCTGCTCCAAGAGGACTGGCGCGGCCAGCATCACGTGGCGCTGCACCTCAGTCGGCACCAGGGCCCAGAGGAACGGCTGGAGCACTATCTCCCGGTGGGCCTCCTCCGGGAGAGTAGGGTAACCCTGGCGGGCTAAGTAGGCCACGTCTGCAGTGACTGGACCCAGTGGCTCTCCCGCTAGGCAGCAGCATTGGGCCAACCTTGCCCGCAGCAGTCCCGGCGCCTCCCCTCTCCTGCCAAAACACCTCCAGAGGGCCGACGCCAACGCTGCGTAGTTGTACCGCTGGTCCCCGGGTACATCCAGCAACGCCTGGCAGGCCTTCCCCTCCAGGACGGCGGCGAGGTGGCCCACCATCTCCACCTGAGACCAGCCGTTTGCCCAGGCCGCCATCTGGAACTGGGCCTCAGACATTTACCATGGGATCTCCCCATTATAACGGCTCGGTCTAACCGGCGCAGGCTGGAGCAGGGGTGGCGGGCTGGACCCCGCTGGTCTGGCGTCCCCTTCCTGCCACACGGCCTGAGGTGACCCAGGAAAGGGCCCCCTTTCCGCTGAGTAGGTCACCATGGGGTAGGCCTGATAAGGGCTTTGGCCACTGGTGGTGCTGAGGGGTCGTCCCGGCCCCTGGCGGCTGCTGTTCGACCCAAAAAAGCGCTTTAGGGGGTCAATCGGCTGCTGGGGGGACCGGCGCTTCTCTGAGTCCTCCCGCTTCTGACACCAATGTAATGAATTTGGGTTCGTTGAGGACGAACACAGAGACTCAAACTTGTGGAGTTAAAAACTGCGCTTTATTTCTTCTCTGTCACCACCCGCCAGCAGCACTCCTGCACCCAGATGAGAGAGAGACACAAGACAAGCCCGCCAAGAGCGCGGGCCCGAGAGAGACAGAGAGAGAGAGGGAGGAGGGAACTCAGTTGATCTGGCAGCCCAGTATGTGATCTCCTGTCACAGCCTGAGGAACAGTGAGTCTGTCTCCCAATAATGCTCCAGCCGCCTACAGAATATATCAAAATTTTATAATATGTCTTTTTTGTAAATGTCTGTAATATGTCTGTAGATTTTATTTTACTTCTATTTTTTGTTTTGTTTAATGTAAATATCATTACTTTCATTTGCTTTGGCAACACTGATTGTACCCATCGGTCATGCTAATAAAGCACCTTGAATTGAATTGAATTGAGAGAGAGAGACAGAGAGAGAGAGACACCAAGGGGTGCAGAACCAGGGAACTATTTACATGGAAAACGGGCGATCTCCCCAGACTGTTTGCCCGTTTCACTGTTACCTGGATACCTCTTGGGGGATATCCTCTATATCCTCTTGGGGGGAATTTCCTCTTTGGGGATATTCTAACAACAAGTGATTATAAGACGATCTGTCAAAGTGCAATGTTATACAATATGCTGGACAGTATGCTTCTCAAAGCTCTTTACAGGATAACAACAATAACAACAACAATTTTACAAGTCCTGGGAGGAAGAATATCATCAATATTAATAATAATAATAAACTTTATTTTATATAGCGCCTTTAAAGGTGACTTTTTTTTTAAAAAAACTTTTTTTAAATGCATTTGCATTTGCACACAGAGCAGTGTTTGCTTGAACATAGAGATGCCATACTGAATAATTCCTGCACACAACCATTTCAGCGGAATTTGCATCGTTTGGCAGGGCTATGATTCATACAAGTGGTGGTGGATTTGGAGACAAAATGTATTTACATTGGGTTGCTGTAAGTGGAGCACTAATAAGCCCAAAGCTCTACTTATTATTTTACAAGAGAATGCACCTGACAAGCTGGACAGTATGCTTCTCAAAGCGCTTTACAGGATAACAACGACAATAACAACAACAATTTACAAGTTCTGAGAGGAAAAATATGATCAATATTAATAATAATAATGATAATAATAAACTTTATTTTATATAGCGCCTTTAAAGGTGGCTCCTCAAAGCGCTTTACAGGATAACAACCGATGAAACAACAGTGGCTGGGGGTTGAAAATACCTGTGAAACTGGTTGGTTCACAAACAATGTACTGTAGACACAGAGACTCAGTAGCAATAGCAATTAGCAATATCAAAATAGCAATATTATGGACACACAATTTACATTTTTTTACACAATTTACACAGAGTGTTACACCAATGCATTAGCATGTTAAAGTGATTCCATTGAGGAGCCGGGCACGATAATTGTTTTGTTCTTTGATTTTCTGGTCTGCAAGGCCATTTGGCTGCAGCGAATGTGAATTGCCAGATTGTGAAAAAATAGAAGAAGTGTAACGCCCTCGCCTGTTGGTGAGGAGGAAGCGCCCCTAGGCGCTCATAGTACCGCTGGGCATGCTGGGAGTGGTAGCCGGGGAGAGTCTGAGGGTCAGTACGATGACCAGCGGCTGACCCTACCTGTGTAAATAATGTCCTAGTAGTTCGAGTGCCCTGTGTAGTCTTGTAAAAGTATAGTGTGTTGTTAGGTAATTTCCACCCTAACGATGTGTACGTGTTCCGTCAGTCTCCTCATGTGCGTGTATATCTTGTGGTTGGGTTTTGTGTGGTTGTTAACGAATAAAGCTAATGCTTGTTTGATAATCGCGTCTCCAGTTGTCCTTTGTTCTGAAAAGAACCTGTAAACGCTACTTTGGTGTCAGAAGCGGGCGGAATGGACAACTCGTGGCAGACACTACCTGATTCTATTAAGCACCGGCTGATGCTGAAAGAAACAGAACCCATCGGCAGCGCACATAGGGAGCCTGAGCAACTTACCTTAGCCTTACCAGGGCTATTCAATAGTGGTCCCACCGGTAGAATTGGGGTGACTGGCCGCTACTCCTGGTCAGCGGGCACCCCGGATAATGGATACTCTTCCTGCCGGAGCCGATCAGCGATTTCCACACCCATCGGCCCGGGTGCGACCAGGTCGCTACAATGGGGAAGCACCTTGGGAAAACTACGAGGCGCAGTTCCAGCTCACGGCCCGGACAAATGGCTGGAGCCGGGCGGAGATGGCCGGCCACCTGGCGGCGGCGCTGGAAGGAGCGGCCTGCCAGGTGCTCCTGGACGTCCCGGAGGAGGACAGGGGCGAATACACGGCGCTGGCAGCAGCTCTCCAGCTGCCCTTCGGTGTGGAGGAGGCGCCGGACTTGATGCGGGAGAGGCTGGCCCTGCGGCGGCGCCGACCAGGAGAGCAACTGGGCTTGGTTGCTGCTGATGTCACGTTCCTCGCCCGCCGAGGATACCCAACTTTCCCCTGGGAGGCGCAGTGGGAGATGGCTCTCCAGGCCTTTCTCAAGGCCCTCTCACCCGAGGAGCTACGGCGCCACGTGCAGCTGGCCGCGCCAACATCGCTGGAGCAGGCCTTGGCCCTTGCTACACGGGCTGAGGCCGTGTTCGGGGTGGCTGGAAGAGCCAGCAGACGCAGTGCGCCCTGCCGGCTGACCGAGGCGGCGACGGAGGAATCCAGCGAGGGGGAAGAGGAGCCAGCCCGTGCAGCGACCCCCGCGGAACAGCCCCGCACGCTGATTTGCAACCGCTGCGGGAAGAGGGGACACCAAGCACGGTTCTGCCAGGCACCCGAACCTCGCACTCCTCGATCGGCGTCGGGAAACGGGAACGGGGCGACTCAGCGTGGGGAAGGCCGCCCCTTGAACACCTCAACCCCCGCTCCTGAGAGCGCTGTTAAGACCGGCGCCCCTCACGCCACCGTGGGGCGAGCCAGGGCCTGTACCTCCATTGCAAAATCGAGGACTAACCCTGCCTGGCCCTACTCGACACCGGTTCATCGGTAACCCTACTCCGGCCGGGCGTCCTCCCCGACACCGAGGGCACCAACCCCCCAGGATGGGAGGCCTCCAGCCTACGGCTAAGGACCGTGACGGGACAGCTCGCTGCAGTCCGGGGGAAACAGGTGCTTGCCTTCCGTCTAGGTGCAGCGACGGTGCGCCACCCCTGCTACCTCGCACCCATCCAGGAGGACTGCATTCTGGGGCTGGACCTACTGCAGCGAGTGGGGGCCAGTTTGGACTTGAGCCGGCAGGAGTTGGTGTGGCAGGGGGAGCGACTTCACCTGGTGGAGGGCAGGCCCGGCGAAGGCCGAGGGACGCGGGCTTGCCGGAGCCGGGAGAAAAAGAGGCAGTGGAGGCGGCGGCGGCAGTCGCCGGGGCAGACCAGGCCTGTGAGCCGGGGAGCGAGCGTGCTGGATCCTGCCCCAGAGTCAGCCGGGGGGCCAGACAAGGCGGCGGCGGCGGGGGCCGAGCATTACGTGGAAGCGAGGCGCGCCATTGAGGATCTCTACCAGCGGAGCTGCGAGGGGCCTCGATCAGGACCAGCGGCAGCGGCTCCAGGAGCTACTCGCCCAGAACCAGGATCTCTTTGTGGCGAGAGATGAGGACTGCACCCGCACTGCCCTGGTCCAACACGAGATCAACACCGGCGACGCTCGGCCCATCCGCATCCCACCGGGACGCATGATTCACGCCAAGCGGACCGCCGCCAAGGAAAAGATCCGGGAGATGGCCGCAGCGGGGGTGATTGAGCCCTCCGCGAGCCTGTGGTCGGCGCCAGGTGTACTGATAAAAAAAAAAGACGGCTCGTGGAGGTTCTGCGTCAACTACCGCAAGCTGAACGAGGTCACCCGGAAAAATTCCTACCCCCTGCCGAGGATAGATGACGCCCTGGACTACATCACCGGGTCGACCTGGTTCAGCTCCCTGGACCTCCGCTGCGGCTACTGGCAGGTACCGCTTGCTCCCGATGCTGGCCCGAAGACGGCCTTTTCCATCGGCCAGGGCCTCTGGCAGTTTACTGTCATGCCTTTTGGCCTGTGCAATGCCCCGGCGACGTTCGAGAGGCTGATGGAGAGGGTGCTGGCATCTGTCCCGCGGAACCAGTGTGCTGTATCTGGACGATCTGCTGGTTCATGCCCGGGGTTTCGACCAGGCCTTGACGAACCTCCAGGCGGTGCTGGCCTGCATCCGCCGTGCTGGCCTGAGGCTCAACCCCCGCAAGTGCGAGCTCCTGCGGCGGGAGGTGACCTTCCTGGGACATGCTGTTGGACCGCGAAGGGTGGCAGGAGAGGCCGGATGGGGAGCACGTAGTTGCCTACTATGGTCGGGCTTTGAATAGGGCTGAACGGAACTACTGCGTGACCCGTCGCGAGCTGCTGGCGGTGATGGCGACGGTCCACCACTTCAGGCCGTACCTGTTCGGGACCCGGTTCCGGCTGAGGACCGACCATGCGTCCCTCACCTGGCTGCTCCACTTTAAGGAGCCGGAGGGGCAGATGGCGCGATGGATAGAGATCCTGCAGGAGTACGATTTCACTGTCGTGCACCGTGCGGGGTCTCGCCATCTCAATGCCGACGCTCTCTCGCGGCGCCCCTGCGAGGCCGCGGACTGCCACCACTGCGCCCGGCGGGAGCAGCGTGAGGAGGCTGTCCGCACTGTAGCGGAGGTGAGCACTGCGGCCACGGCCCGGGAGGGGCCGCTGGGGGTGGGCCTGCCAGACCACACCGCTGCATCCCCAGAGCGACGGGTTGGTGGAGCGGTTTAATAGGACGCTCGCCACCCAGCTGGCCACCCTGGTGTCCCGGCACCAACAGGACTGGGACCGCCACCTCCCCCTTGCGCTCTGGGCGTATAGGACCGCGGTCCAGGAATCCACCGGGTGCACTCCGGCCTCGCTCATGCTGGGCCGGGAAATGCGAAACCCGGTGGACCTGGTCTTCGGCCTACCGCCCGGAGACGGGTCGGCACCGCCGGCTGGACCGGACTACGAGTGGGACCTGCGGCAGCGGATGCGGTGGGTGCACAGCTTTGCACGGACCCACCTGACACAGGCGGGGGTCTGGCAGAAGCGGCACTACGACCTGCGCTGCAGAGGGCCTGCCTTCCAGCCCGGGGACTCGGTTTGGGTGTACAACCCGCGCTGCCGCAAAGGCCTCAGCCCTAAGCTGCCGCCGTCGTGGGAGGGGCCCGCTGAGGTACTCGGGGTGGTGGGCGAGGTCTGCTACCGTGTCCGGTTGCAAACACGGGGGAGAGTGGTGGTCCTGCACCGAGACCGCCTGGCCCCCTACCGGGCCCGGGAGGAGGAGCCGTGTGGGGAGGCTCTAGAGGAGCAGCCGGGGCTGGAGCCGGCCGATAGTGGGGCGTCCGTGGGTCGCCAGCCGTCACCGCGGCGCAGCGGCCGCTCGCGCAGGGTTCCACAGCAGTTTGCCGAGTACGAGTACAGCCTGAGGGGGGTGTTCGACGTCGGCGAGACGCCAGACGCTTCAGGTGGGGGCAGTGTAACGCCCTCGTCTGGTGGTGAGGAGGAAGCGCCCCTAGGTGCTCGTAGTACTGCTGGGCATGCTGGGAGTGGTAGCCGGGGAGAGTCTGACGGTCAGTACGATGACCAGTGGCTGACCCTACCTGCGTAAATAATGTCCTAGTAGTTCGAGTGCCCTGTGTAGTCTTGTAAAAGTATAGTGTGTTGTTAGGTAATTACCACCCTAACGATGTGTACGTGTTCCGTCAGTCTCCTCATGTGCGTGTATATCCTGTGTTTGGGTTTTGTGTGGCTGTTAACGAATAAAGCTAATGCTTGTTTGTTAATCGCGTCTCCACTCGTCCTTTGTTCTGAAAAGAACCTGTAAACGCTACAGTATTTTAATCAAGATTCCCTTATAAAATTAACGTAAAACAAAACAAAAACTAAAAATAAGATACAATCTACAGACATTCAGAACATAAACATATCTTCAAAAAATTACATATATTGTTAAATTATTACTTTAAATATATACTTTAAGTTACTGAAACAGCCAGTTAATAAATGCGTTGCAATTTTGTTCTTGTTTGGAGGTGGGGATATTCTGACAACAACTGATTTAAAGACAGTCTGTCAAAGTGCAATGAAATACAATATTACGGGGGTACCTTTTAAAGCGGAGATGACAAAAATAAAGTTTATTATTAATTTGCTGGACAGAGAGGTGAACATTATTATGCAGAAGACAAAGATAACGATTTACGTTGCATTGCCAGATTGTGAATCAATAAAAATATTTAATTAAACACGAGTTTGCGATTTAAATGGAAATGGGGGTGACAGGAACTCTTAATCTAAATAAAAATAAAATAAATAAAACAGGTTTCGATAGTTAATAACCAGTTTTTATGCACGAAACACGGGTGATTTTTCTTCCTCCTGATCAGTTTAGAAATCTGTGTACGCTGTAAGGTTTTTACTTCCTAATTAAACTTTTAAAATACGCGTTTCGAGTAGAAGCAGCATATGCTGTTGTCTTCCTGCTATGTAGAACAGATCAGCAAGTTTTTTTTTTCTCCAATCAGAGGGCTGTCAGATGGTGTCAGCCAATCACCATTCTGAAGCCTACCGTAATCTCTGGTATAGGGACTCCCCGGAATTCTGTCGAATTTTCATTTTAGGAAATTATGAAACGCCCGGTTAAAAGCAAGGGAGATTGTCCGTTATAGTGGACATAAAAACAAGAGTTTGCTGCGGCGTTATTGGAAACCCAATTTTAACACAAATCGCCGGCATTATATCTTAGAAGACACAGACCGGCGCCAGACCGGGAGAATGCCTGGAGCATTAAAGAAATTCAGACGAACTAGGGATTGGACAGTTTCCAAGTGCTTGTACAATCGATGGAAATGTTCAAATAAATGTGCAAAAGAAATAAAAAAAATCATTTATTCCTTTATCATATTGGCTAGCTAATGTCCTCTCTTTTCTAGTTACCTGTGGCTGTGTTTCTGCGTTGCGTAGCAACGAGTGACTATGTTCTCAGGCAGAGGAACGTAAGCAGCTTAATTTTCGTGTTAAATAATTTTTTTAATTAAAATTCATTCTATACAGTGTAGCGGCAATGCTTGTTAATAAGACAGAATTAAGCGTTGGTATGCTCCTAAAAGAGGCCCCATCTCACCCTCCATCTCTGTGGTGCAGCCACAGAGAAAGAATTCATGCAAGCTGATTTAAGATGTTTTCTTGTGATAAGAAACAAACTCCCAGATGGGGATGCAATTAGCTAAGCCTGGCTATCATGATCAATGGTCATCCATTGGCGCCTATCAGTCTAGGGAGTGCCGAATGGACATCTGGACTGCATTCCTAAGTGTCAAGAGTAAGTGACTTATATCTCACCTTGACCAACCAATCAGGGACTGGCAGGGCGTGGTAATACCACGTGGGTCTCCAATGCCCGCCAAACTCTCAACCAATCAGCACACATCTGGGTCTTGATCAAAAAGGGAGCGCAAGCTCAGTTCTGGGCTCTCCTTGGCCATTTTCGCGCATCCTCAGAGACAATCACGTGACAACTGCTGTTGTCTGCAAAAGGACTTGGACTTTGTTCAAAGCGCGAGGCCGAGGATCCCGTACATACTCAGAATTCTACCAACGTGAATGCTCCGCTTGATCAACGGCAGCCTACAGTTGGACCCTCGTCGACAACCTGAATAGCTTATTCAGAAGCAGCGCTGGACTGGGAACGAACCAGTTTCTTCCCAGGCAAAAGAGTGACTTGTGAGGACTTGCGGTCACACTCTGTGCATAGAGACTTTCTACTAGCCAGCCGGACTGCTGGTAGATCCCCTCGGAGCAACGACTGCCCTGCGCGCCGCAGTTAGATTCCTCCGCCCGTCCTACTCTGAGCTGCACCTCGACTGGTTGGCCGGTAGCGAGAGGACGCCGTCACAACGCCCATTGGACAACCGCTGGAACAGAGGCTGCAACAGAGCCTGTCAGCTGGTTTGGTGTTCGTGCCGGGAAATTCCAAATCCAAATACAGTGGATACGTAAACCCCATGTTCTACATTGCGTCTCAAGGATTCAATTGTACCTCAACACAAGTTGTTATCAATTTAATTCATGAGTAATGTATTTACTTCCGAGTTTAGAGTAGCAGTGGGTAATAACACTGATTAGCGATTTGGTAACCGAACGATATATATTGACATATATTCTCTGTTGTGTATCTCTTTGTGTTTGCATCTCTTCGAGATTATATACCTTGTATATTGATAACCCTCACCGTAAGGTCTGCCGCTCGTATCCAGGCAGACTAGTATATGTTTGGTGCACAGTTATATTAATAAATGTATCCCGTGTATTGAACCCGTGTGTGTGCGTTGTTAGTTGTTCTGACGATTGATTTTCTAAAAGCCCCAACGAACAACCTCGTGATTACTGCTACAATTAATAATTGTCTCAGTAAACCCATCAAACCACTACAACAGCAATCGCATATTTGGGGACCGTTTTATAATACTTTGATGCTTAAAATGTTTAGGAAGAAACTGGAATACTGGTGTGTATTTTTTATTTAAACTACTAATACCAGCCATATACAGTTTACATAATATGTTTATGTTCCTAAATTAATATAGTTTATAAGCATGTGAAATGCATGGTGAATCGGAGATTCTCAACACTTACTTTGTATAATTGGAAATGATTATGATCGGATCAACGAAATGCTGTGGTGTTACTTTTTGTCATTGAAAAAATAAAGTATTTTTGTGCTGCAACAGTTAAACTGATGCAGACGGTTACAACGAAAGTGGACCACGGTAATAATTTGAGCTTGTAGCCTGTCCAAGGTCATTCATTATTAATACTATTAGTAATATCTTCCGTAAAAGCTTTGATGTATAAAATATTTCTGCATAATTAAAATATTAATGAAGAAGGTGGAAGGTTGTGTACTTTTGTCCAACTGAGCAATCTTGCTTTTATAAAATATACAGACTTTTTAATGTTTAATGAATAACATGCTGTAATACACAATTTAAAATTATTAAAAGTCTAAAGAGTATACAACTTAAATTCTTAATTGGAAAAAATTGTCCCTCAGCAGTGACCGGGATTCAAAACCGGGCATTTTCTGGCGACAGCTCAAATGCTGTATATGAGACGTTAAGCTTTATAAGCTTCACTTGGTGCTTTTATAAGGTGATTCAGGATACTATTATCATACCTGTGGTATGATGCGGTATGACACTTATGATGCGTCACGCCAACCACATTTTACCGCAGCATACTCCATGCAATTTGAATGGCTGCATCTGTACAGCTCGGACACACTGCACCATTACAGAGCCAGAATTGGACAAGCAACCCCTTCCCTGCACAGAGGCAGAACTTCTTTCAATTCTGATTTCCTGCTCTCTGATGCTTTAGCTGCAGATTCCTCATTCCAGTGGGCAGTTCTCACAAGCCAGCCACCACCACAGCTGCTGGTTTCTTTCAAAAACCATAATCAGGCCAAAACAGGCCATGCCTCCTCACTGGTGATTCCCAGAACTCAAACACACATGGGTTTCAGCAGCTTACAGCCCATTGCTGTCCAGCCCTGCCACATCGTAGGTGATTGCAACCAACAACCTCTGCTGTACACCAAGTCTATAAGTCTAGCCATATTAATTTCCACATCTGTAGCATTCACAGACACCACGGCCTCACACACACCCTTTTTTTTGTTTCTCAGTAATATCAGGACTAGCTACACCATCTGTCCTGCTCCTGCCACATCCCTGGTGAACAAATGCACACATAAACACACACCACATCGGCAGATCAGACCATTCTTCTAAGACAGGCCATTTAAGTAGCAGCAACCAGAGATGTAGCTCATCACATTAACACTTCTTAAAGGTACACAGGCTGGCAGCCTTTCACAACACCCTCCTCGACTTTTGTAATAAAATTACTATCTTTCAAGGCTTGTAGGCAACAGTAAATTTGGAGATTACATTATCAGCTGAGGTAACATATCATTTATTTTAAAACTTAATTTTAAAAACCTGATTAGATTAGAATGCCAAAAAATAATGTCTCACTCATTACTTAACAACTGGTTGTGTTGCCATTTTGTCAATCGTTTCCAAGTTGTTGGCATGCTTAGTTTTATTATTGTTGTTTATTTCATTATGTTTATTTTTCTCATTATCGTATATTGTGTTATTTGCAAGAATCATTTAAGACTATGACATCTTAACATTGTATATTTTCAAAGTGAATTGTTTCTATGGTTAAAACAATTAAAAAATCATGTTTAAACCTCTTCTTTTGCAAGCACTCCAATGTCCATTTAACACCTAAACCAGAAAAGTAACACTGCAAGTGTTCAGCAAACCCTAGTGCTTTAGAAGTGATAATTGGAAAGATGAAAAGAAAAGCAGGAAAACAGATGGGGTTAGGAAGCTGCTGAGTGGGCACTCACTTAAGTAGCTCACCAGTCTAGCCTTTCTCCTGTAAGTATGTCTGAAAGATCACTGAGAAAGATGTCAAATGGAGAGCTGAGAATCTGTTTTTTGTAAGCCTGAAAGACAGTGATTATCTAATGTATATGCAACAGAGTTTCTGGGGATAACATACTGATACAAATAGCACTAGAATATCAATATCTTTGTGTGATCTCATTATGTCCAAAATCAATACAGTTTATGTCAGTGCAGCTCTTACAATTGTACATAATGAAAGCTGTCTTAATGGGATGCTTTTTCATAAAGCATGTTATTTTGGTTCATTTGTTCTCTGAAAAAATAAGCAGAACATGACAAAATCTGTCTCCTCCAGCTCCAATAACAGTAGTCATGTAGAATACAGTAACTAATGCTCCATTAACCTTTTTAAATTCACCTTTACCATACAATCTCCAGCTAGATTAAGAAGCAATATAAAAGAAAAATATACACAAATATATATACTGAAAAGTACTAAAATACAACATCAGTATTGGAACCAATAAGTTATGTGTAATGCATATGCATTTTATTTGTAAAGCTGTTTTTGACCATCAATGTTTTCTATTTAATTTAAAAAGTTTCAAATATATTGAATAGTTAATTTCACTTCAGATATTAAAGTTAATTAAAAATGTAATTAAAAAACAAAATATAACTGCTCCCTCTTCATACCATAATTTCATTATGGAATCTGCATGTTAAATGGGTTTCCATTGTAAGCTGTAGTTATAACATCACTAATTAGAAAATGCTAGTCTTCTACAAAAAAAAGAACACAGTGATCTTATGAGTACTTAAAATAATATAGTTTGATATTTATTTCTAGTTATTGTGTCACTCCTTCAGTGATAAGCTTCACATCTGGTAGATGCTTCTTTTTCACATCCTTTTGCTTATATTGCCTTCAGTTTTCTACAAAAAGATCTTTCTAATGTCTAATATTGTCTTTCCTTAGAGTGTTATATTACATGCTCATCAACTGCACAGCTAAGAATAACTTGTTAAAAGAAAACAGATTACTTGAAAAACAAATGAGTTTAAAAAAGGGAACCACATCATTGTGACAATGAAGAAACGTGTTTAAATCTGTGTAACACTGCTATTCTATCCACTTGTTTAGTCATTTTGTTTCCTAGGACACTGTGCCTGAAGGTTTTTTTAAAGCACCTGTAACTGTAGAGCTGGAAAAATGCTGATTAATTTGGTCCAATTAAGGCAGTAATAGGCTTGTTTAGGTCATTAAGACCTCACTTCAATGTAAAGCTATCCACTGGCCCTTCAGAACCTCCCAGTGGGCATTGATTCGTCGAATATACGTATATTTACGGCGAAATTACGTCTATACGTATATATACGTCGCCTCGACGTATAATCAACGTCGAATTGCAACCGTAAAATCGACGACATGAATAAACGCATATATAACGTCGAAAACACATCTAACACAGTGCCTGAGGCTTTTTACTGTATGTATCGTGTGTGCCGCAACTAGGAGTATACGGCACTCTGCACAGTGCACGAAGTAAATTATTTTCGCAGTAATTAATTTATTATATTTACTATATTTATTATACACGTGTAAATTAATTACTGCGAAAATAATTTACTTCGTGCACTGTGCAGAGTGCCGTATACTCCTAGTTGCGGCACACACGATACATACAGTAAAAAGCCTCAGGCACTGTGTTAGATGTGTTTTCGACGTTATATATGCGTTTATTCATGTCGTCGATTTTACGGTTGCAATTCGACGTTGATTATACGTCGAGGCGACGTATATATACGTATAGACGTAATTTCGCCGTAAATATACGTATATTCGACGAATCAATGCCCACAGCTTGGCATACAAGGGTTTTGCTGAGGGGGTCTTGCCACCTGCCTGAAAAAAAACAGTAAAATGTTTGAGTGCCTATAGAGTTTCAATTTTTATTTTCTTGACAAAAGTTGATACCATTTCCTTGACACCCCGTCCCCCATCAGTGCGTGGTGCCCGGGGAAAAATCTGTAGGGGGGCGTCTGAAATTCTGAGGGGGGAGTGATATTTCGGTTGAAACAGATCTGTATGGTGCAGCTACCCAAATGAAATCTCGCAGCTATGCCATTGATTAGTGCTTCATGATAGAAGATAACGACTAGCAATCTGGTATTTGCGATGAAGTTCAGTTTCACATTTTTCGTCACTCTCACGGTTTGTATTGCCTGGAGCGAAAAGTACCATAAGTGTTCATTTTTGCAGCTACATGGACGTTCTGAATCGTTAAGAAAAAAATGTTGTAAAACCAACAGAAAGCACAGACTGCTATAACTAGTCCTAGTTATATAAAGATTTTAAGTATAATGATAAACTACTGCAAGGAATCGGTCCAGCTGAGCAAACAGGATCGTAATGTTGACACTCAATAACGACACTGATATGTGCAGTTCCTGGACGGAGAGCCCTCCTGCACATCAAACTGTCCGAGTGACTGTTAGTGTCATTTAGTGTTGTCTGACCATTGACAAAGTACAACTATTTTTTTATGGCACAAGTTAAGTTAAGTAAATCCTTTTGCCCAAAACTGAAGGGACGACACTCCTCCCCCCGTGACGCCAGGCCTGTTCCCAATCCTTTTCCATAATGTCATTATACTGTATATAATAACAGTGACCGATCCTTACTAACTGTATGCGTTAAAATTGCACATCAGCACATAGCAGGGGGCACATAGCCGCGATGTATTATCAATGTATGTAATTTATTTACACAGCTTTGCATACAGGAGTTTCGCGAGGGGGTCTTGCCACCTGCCTGAAAAAAAATGTAATTATATGTTGATTTCTTTGAATGACAATATTTCTATTTATATTTTCTTAAGAAAAGTTGATACCATTTCCTTTTATATTACATCGTCCTTATAGTACCTTACATACAACAGTCACTGTTTATTTACTGTTTATTTGCATGTGTTACAGTTATCTGTAGGTGCACATCAGCACGCAGGGGGCACACCAAATCAGACTTTATGTCAAAGCACTATTTATCCCGATGGAGGAAGCGACGTGCAGAGCTAAATGCTCTTGCAGAATCCAGCAGTGATGATCAAGATGACAGTTTTCACATAGATGACACCACGGACGAGAATGTGGAACAGTCCTCTGGTGATATGGGTGCTTGTGTCAGTGATGACATTACACACCAGGATTCAAATGACTATGGGTACACTGAAGAAGTTATTACTTCTGAAGAAGAAATCTTGAATGAGGTTGAAATTTCTGACTCTGATGAATCTGATGTAACTGACCCCAGTCCTGAATCTACTGACCTTGTAGATGAGGCACAGACTGACCCAGCAAGGCCAAATCTATCTACCGAACTTGTAGCTTGGTCTGCAAAGCATGGTTGTAAAAGACAGTGTTTCAATGATTTATTGGAGATATTGAGACGTCAGGGGCACAAGCTTCCAAAGGATTGCAGGACTCTCCTACAAACACCTAATAAAGTGCAAATCAGTGATAAATGCGGTGGTCAGTACATTTACTTTGGATTAAAGAAAGGAATCCTGAAAAACATATCTTCTTCTAAAACATTCCAAGAAGGCATGCATTCTGTAGACCTGTGTATCAATGTTGATGGAGTTCCCCTCTTCAAATCTACATCTGTGCAATTTTGGCCTATTTTGTGCTCTTTTCACCAATTCCAGCCTTTCATTGTAGCATTATTTTGTGGAGGGTCCAAGCCTGAATCAGTTGATGATTATGTGAGTGACTTTTTAGAGGAGTTAAAGTTACTCACCAATAATGGCATTCACTTTGAAGATAGAGTATTTCATGTTACTGTGAAGGCTTTTATATGTGATGCCCCTGCACGCTCATATCTGAAATGCTGCAAAGGACACAATTCGTACTTTGGCTGCGAAAGATGCAAAATTAAAGGGAGCTGGGAGGGAAGAGTTGTTTTCACAGGGGATGAGGCATGTAATGATCGTACAGATGAACAATTCAAGAACTTTGAGTACAAGGAACACCAACAAAGACTTTCTCCCTTAGCTGCTGCTGGAATTGGGTGCATAAGCCAATTCTCCCTTGACTACATGCATCTAGCTTGTCTTGGTGTTGGCAAGAGAATTCTTATTTTCTTAAAGCAAGGACCACCTAAATGTCGACTGTCTGTCAGGCAGAGGAAAGAAATTTCTGATAATTTGGAAATTCTTAGCGGAAAGATGCCTGGGGAATTTGCTAGACAGCCAAGATCCCTCTCAGAGCTTGACAGATGGAAGGCTACAGAGTTCCGCCAGTTCCTTTTGTATACAGGCCCCATTGTGCTTCGTAATGTTGTATCAAAGGAACTATACACCCATTTTCTGATGCTAACAGTTGCTCTTTCCATTATGTTGGACTCGGACGAAAGAAAGAGAAATGCCTATCTCAACTATGTCCAAAAACTGCTTGATACCTTTGTTGACAATGCTCAGCATTTGTATGGACCAACATTTGTTGTATATAATGTGCACAGTTTGAGACATCTACATCAGGATGTGGTACAATTTAATTGTTCCTTAAATTATGTATCTGCATTCCCATTTGAAAACTTTTTACAGTCCTTGCAGAAACTAGTGCGGAACAGTCATAACCCTATAGCTCAAGTAGTAAAGAGAATGAAGGAGAAGGAAAGAGTTCAGAGCAACTGTGAAGCATCTGGTTCACGGATGTATATTTCGTCAAGACAAAAAGACTGTTGTTTCCTGTTGGATAATGAGGACTTTGCATTTGTGAAGGAGAAAAGAGCAGACAGAAGTCTTCTATGTGATGTTGTACGACAGACTCAGACTTGTAACTTCTTCACTGAACCATGTGAGTCAAAACTGCTTAATATTGTATATGTTAATAGTCTGGAGGTGCATGCAAGGGAGAAATTCCTCTCTGTAAAAGAGTTGCACAGAAAAGTAGTGTGTCTCCCATATGGTGCTGGTTATGTCCTTTTCCCTCTTCTTCATGGCATAGAACATAATCCTGTTCCATGAAGAAGTTGCAACTTTGATTCACACAGGATGCTTCAGTCTGCTCTTTTCTCATGGTGAAGTTTAAATTTTAAAGTTTGTGAGGAATTGCATGTAGTGAATACCATCTAACTACAAATGTACAAATAAAGCAGAATGTTTATTATTGAATTATGTGTTTTTATTGAGTATAATCATTATAAGCGAACACAAGTTTAGTAATCAGCACCACAATCTGAATTAAGACTCAAAATTAAAATGTGTATGTCTGTTTCAGGTGATGTGGACACGTGCAGTTTGGATAGAGCAGGAGGGGGAGGTTGAGGGAGTCTTGCCCTCAAACTGGGTGGATGCTCGAAGAGAGTATGTGTGGTGGCCGAATGATCCAAAGCAGGCCACAAAACTATACAAAGAGAAGGCCAACCCTAATAAAGATACTTGGGTTACCTTCAAGCTCATTAAAGTTAAACATACATCAGGTATAGCTTTCTTTGAAAATAAGAGCAAATTCCTGTTTATTATTATAAATTCCGATTGAATATTTACAGTAACTGTCTATGTACATGTATTAGTGCAACAATACCCTTTTCATATTTGATCATATGTAATGTAAATATAATTATTTGTAGACAAGAAATCAGAGTGTGATCACTTTGATTTAACCACCTCTGTTACGGATGCTGAAGACGAGGATGAGACACCCAATCCAAAACGCAAAAGTAAGAAGCGGGTGTTCTCCGATTACGTTGATGGTATGTAAAAGTAACAATCTCAATCTCAATAGCTATATTTTTAAACAGTTCTTAATATCAACTGATGCCTCATTTAGCTTGTACCTTGTTATTGATTTTTTTTACAACTCTTTAAAATAAGTCATTTTGAAAGGTGTTCTGTATGAAAATGTTAAAAATCTTATCAGATTTGTTGATAATGGAAATTGCTAAAAATGTTGGTTAGCTTATTCTATGTTAAACTAATTTTCAGTATTATATTGAAATATGATAATTTTCTATTATATTACAGACTTTGATTCTGATGCTGCTACTCCAAGTAAGTCAGTTTCTCTCCCTTCAAAGTTCACAAAGTAAAGGAAATAAATTCATTGTAAAAAGTTACAGATAAAGTTGATTAAATAATTTAATTTGATATGAAATATTTTACTGCCATATTTTTTCTGTTTAGAAAAGAAGAAGCCACCGAAGCTGCCAGTGCCACCCCCCAAACTGAGATTCTCTCCTAGGAAGAGTGTCTCCCAGAGCTCACTCAGCTGTTCAAGTATGTTTAAAGGTAGGTTATTGGAATTAAAGTTAAAATGTTTTCTTAATGTACTCAGAAGATAACCATCATCAATCATATTTAAAGACAAGTTAACACCATTTTTTATGTTATTGAAGCCCAACCATCAAAGGTGAGAACCTCCCCAAGGAAAAAAACGGTGCCGAGTTCTGGCTTCAACATTCCTGAAGGTATTACTACATTTTTTGCCTACATCTAATTACTCTATGAAATTGAGATGAAGTTCTATGACAAACTAAATGACTAAATTGAAATATTAAGTTATGTGATAAAGTAAATGTTTTCCATAACTGAATTCTTTTCAGAGTCTCCCAGGCAGAAGACCATGTCCAGACCAGAAGAGAAAAGAGAGAAATATCCTCTTTCAGAAGGAAGTAAGTACAGTTAAAATGAACTACAGATGTGGGAATTTTTTATTTTTAAGATTATAAATTGCATGTAGCACATTAGCAACACTACAGTAATGCTAATGTGACAAAAGTGTAAGAAAATCCTAACCCAATTCCTTTTAAATGCTGACATAAAATGTAAATTATTTCAGAGTTTCAGAAGCGGGTATTGGGCCTCCTGATAGAGATGAGGGATGAATTGAGGCGTTTGGGTAGGTCCACGGAACCGGTGGACTCCCAATTCCACATCAGGAGGCTGACCACAATGGAAGAGTTCTGTGCATATGAGCAACCACTTGACAGCATGGACAATCAAAACCTGCTGGTATGATATTATATTCTCACTGTGGTGTAGAAAATATTCACTACCAATATTCTAGGTTTCAGATGGGTCATAATTTTATAGCCTACATTTGATTAATATGATCCATCTCTGGCATAAGTTCATATTTTTAGTTTATAATGTATAATCTTGCTTATCCTTTAATGGCAAAATAATGTGTTTTCATGTTCTAAAAAGTTACTACAATTTTTTTTTACTTTGAAAAATGGTCACCTTGTATTTTTAGACTGAGATAATACTGCAAAAAAGTGCAGTTAATACGTGAAAATGTGTTTGTTCCATGAATGTGTAAATGGGTATGTCTGATTAGTTGATTAATGAAGATCTAGTAGTAAAAATAGCTTCTAATATTATTTCTAATATAATATTATTTCCAGATAAACCAACTTCAGAGAGTAGGCGGCAGTAATGTCAGAGAGAGTGTTTTCACAGTCTTGTCAAGGTATTGCTTATTGATTTTTTAAAATGTTTTTACATTAAATTTTTACTTCGATCAAATTAACATATCCACAGAATTGAGCTTATAGATACCTATGTGTTAACCACTGAATGTGCAAGGTGTAAAACTGCAAAATTGTCTTTTAAAATATAAGGATTACAGTACTACATTTGATCCTAAATATTTGAGTAAATAAATGTTGAGTGGAAACTCACTTGAAAAAATGTCTAAACTCAGTGAAAATTTGGTTTTCAGACTTATGACAAATGAACTGATGACAGAATTCAACTTCGCTGGCACAAACCGAAAAGATAAACAACAAAAGAGAGGCCTGGGAGACACAAATCTTTATAGAGTAATTAAAGGTACTCCTATTCTATGTTGTACTTTCAAACTTTGGGTACTTTTTAATTAGGACAGACTTTATTACTCAATTGCTGTGATGCAAGCCACATTTTATCCGTTTATTTCCGCTTTGAGCTTAGTAAACCTTAATGGTTCATTTTTGAGATTATACTCAAGTAGATATTAACCATCATTTATTTGAGTAGTAATATTATATAATTTTCTCCTAGCTGCCGCGCTGAAGTCCCACCCTACATCGAAAGAAAAAGATATAAAGGAGCACGCAATGCGTTACTTGAAGAATGCATATGCAAGGCAGGGGGCCAGGAGATCTGGACACTGAAAAGAATTTGGATAAATAAATAAAGTTGTACATTTTAAAATTTATATTTGAATCAAAATGTGGTTTTGAGTTAGATAGTGTGTTAATGTAATTAGTTTGTGTTTGTCATTACTATACTGTATATTGATGTTACCAGAATTTGTAGCTGAAGTTGATTGATTGCATACAATGTATAATTTAATTTTTCAGGTGTGAATGTGTATTTTCAGAATAAATTTCTAAACCAAATCATTGGCTTGGTTTACTTGTTTCTACACCTATAAAACCTATCTTTGATGTATAATAGACCTCTACCCATATACGTATAATAGACCTCTAAAGTTATCCGTATAATAGACCTCTACCCATATACGTATAATAGACCTCTAAAGTTATCCGTATAATAGACCTCTAACCATATACGTATAATAGACCTCTAACCATATACGTATAATAGACGTCTAAAGTTATCCGTATAATAGACCTCTAACCATATACGTATAATAGACGTCTAAAGTTATCCGTATAATAGACCTCTAAACATATACGTATAATAGTCCTCTAAAGTTATCCGGAACTCCAACCATATATGTATAATAGTCCTCTAAATGTATCCGTATAATAGAACTCCAACCATTTATGTATAATGAACGTCTAAACATAGACGTATAATTGACGTATAACTTTAGACGTATATTAGAATTTCATTCTAGACGAATTGTAGACCACATTTAGACGTCTAAGTTATGCGTTTAATAGACGTATATTATACGTCTTTTGCCCACTGGGCTGGTTTATGACACGCCAATTAAATCTTTTGTTAAAAAAATTTAAGTAACATTATAAAACAGTTGCATTAAGGATAAAATGGCAACAATTGTGGTTACATTTGATATTATATTTCAGGCCAATTTAATTTTACTATTAACACAAATTACCCCCAAAATATTGTTATTCAAATGAAAAACATCCACCAAAGGACAGACTGAGAAACCAAATTGCAGACGTTGTTATTCATTAACTATCCAGAGTGTGTTACTAATGTTAAAGTAATGTGATTACCTGACAAATAAGGCTCTATATGTTGGGAACAAAAGCAGCTCGGAACCTGCTTTCAATGGCACAAACTGCCACTAACAGAGCACTAATGAATGTGCTGGGTTTCGTTGCTTGTGTTAGTAGGTACTGCCCCTGTCTCTTGAACAGCTGTGACAAGGGTTTTGTTAATGGCATTTGAATAACTTCTTGCTTCCTTAAGTATACGCGGTAGAATAAGGTAATTTATTCATCATATGTATTTCTAATACCTGTAGCATTCATGCCTCGTCCATGCTAATACTACTTAATATTGTAGCACCCTCGCTTGGCATTGCGGCCGAAGAGGGCCCGGCTGGGGTGCACGACGAGGGGCAGGACAGGAGTAGTAGTGGCCAGGGCGGGGACTAGGAGAGCCACTGGCCAGTGCGCTAACCAATTGTGGAACCGGTGTACATAGTCGCGAGATCGCCCAAACTCATGTAAATAGTTTCGCTGGTTTTGCACCCCTTTTATACATGTACCCAATTACCACCCCATCCATGTAACTGTACCCGAATTGACGCCAGTGTGACGTAGACTGCGTCTTTCTCTCCCTCTCCCGTGATTGCTGAACCGGACGCATGTCTGATTAATAAAGCGCTGTGTTCTCATTTAACTCATTTAACAAGAGCCTGAGTTCCTGTCTCTATCCTCGCCGAACCCATCACGTTACAATATATACAATATACCTTCACGGCCGAAACGTTGTTTTCTTTCTTTTCTTTTCGGCATGGAATAAAACTATAACTTGTTCCTTTGCAGCCTACGCATGCTGACGCAGCTACCCACCTGAACATATATGATTTTGCCCTTCTTCAGCCTGAGCCAGGCTCTTCTTTGTGTAACACCCCGGGGTTGGTGTGCCATAATGAGACAGGTGGGTGGCATTCAGGAAAACAGACACAAATTTAGCCTTAAGGTACAAAGCCAGTGCTTTTATTCACATCAGATAAAAAAAAACTTATTTTAGCCTCCATTCAGTTTTCTTTTCTGTCCAATGACATTTCTAATATATGTACATTTGTCTTTCCCTTTATATATATAGAAATACTTTTTACAATGTATAATCATGATTAAATTCTGAATGTGGTGGTGTTTAATATTCTCCATTCCTAGCACTATCCTTTTGACCCATTTATATGGGTTATAAATCTAACTGGTATAAATCCTCAGACCTTTGATTAATTTTGGTTATGTGTATGTTCCTGAATGCTCTTTTTGATGCATAGTGTTGTACCCACCCTTCCTTCATCTTTTCTGTGTCTCTAGAGCACTATGAATGTAATAATTCCATGGAAAAATTACTTTTATAAATTTCTTTTTCTAGATAGCACCAAGGAAGTAAACTCTTGAAAGCGTTTTTTTAATTAAAAAATATAACATGTTGTTAGGTTCTTGACAAGTAGTCTTCACATTTAATTTGATAATATATGAATACAAAGATTAATAGTGTATATTTAATTCCTAAAATAAAGGTTAGATCCCCAGGTAATACATCCCCCGTGAATGCCAGCTTCCTTTAACACGCCGAGTACCTGCTGGGTGCACATGTGGCGCTGAAGCAGCTTAAAGCATTTATACTGATTAGCTCGTGGCACAATGCTCAAATTGCATCTTGAATCGGCACATCCGTAAGTTACGCATATTCTTTATTGATTTTTATATTAAACATAAACAGTGTGTGACATTATCAATTGACTAATTCTGTATTTAGGATCTTCTCGTGCTTTTACCAGCGGGGATGAGAAAAGTGTTTTTATGCAATGGCCTCCTGCCTGTTTTTTGTACTTTATATGTATAAAGCTATTCGTTATTGTTTTATTTTAATTTGTTTAACTTAATTTGTTTAGCACATTTATCCTAACATGTATTTATTATTTATCACTCGGTTGGTTTTTAACTATTTGGTTTGAAATTTGCTTCTTGAAATAAAAAAATTCGTGTATTTTAGCTGTGTTTTAGCTTTCTAGACTTTCTACCCCAATAAAAACTGTTTTGATTTATGTACAACCAAAGATAATATGTTTTATGCGGATTAAGAGTATATTTTACAGGTGTAACGTTTCCAGCGATGCTTTTGAGATTAATGTATTAATTTAAATCGGTTTCCCGTTTTCCCGTGAAAATTGGTCCAGTCGCATTTTTCCTGCAGTTTTTGAAAACTCTCCCAAGTGGTAGAAAACCCTGTGTGGTTTGCAGCGAAATGGACAGTAGCGTCACTTTCTGAACCCGGTCCACTGAAATCTTCATGACTCAGGATATGCTATAAGACCTGCAGTATTCTACCACCAAGAAAGGTTTCAGAGCTATCAGTCAGGATTTCTTTTCCACAGGAGAGGTTGGTTCCGCTGCCGGTCGCAAGATTTCTTTCATTAAATCTGCGGAGGGGTGCGTTCCTTAGTGCTTTCATTCATTTTAATTCATATTATTCTTGTTTATTTCTTTACTACGTTTATGAGATCTTTGATTTTATCTGAAATGACAACGCTCAGATTACCGTGAACAAGGTTTATATGAGAACAATTGTCTGCAAACGCCTATAGACACTGCGAGGCGTATCCGCTCTTATATTTTCCAGCCTGTTATTGCCAAGGGGGCGTTTGAGTAGATGCTGCTTGTTTTTTTTTTCTGATGTTTGGTAACCATTACCTCAGGATATATCTACACTAGAAAACGCGATTCAGAGACGTCGCGTACTTAACTGCATCTGCTTTCATCGAGATTTGAAACAGTCGTTGTCAGTCTTTGTCTGGATGGCATCAAATGTGCAGTCAATTTCGTTACGATTTTCTCCGATTAATTCAGTTTCACAGCCAAAGGGAGAATTTCGCTTTTTTTTTCCAACGAAGTATTAAGTATCAAGGCAATCCGATGCAAATACTCGCAAAACCGTGACTTTGAATTAACACATCGCTGGTAAGAAACTCATGGGGTGCTTTAACTGAAGCTTTTAAAATATACACAATCGACTGTTATTTCTGTAGACTATATACATTTCTGTATGTCTAGATTTGCACTGGAAATCGTCGCTCATGTGGCCAACAGGAGTGGGTAGCAGGTTGCCCTGTCCCCGGGACTCTGCACTCCGCAGAGCGGCCCTCGGTGGGAATGTCCTTGCTGTCTCTCCTCACCATATACCGACTGGCAGGAGTGTCCGAGTCTTCATCTGTGCCAACCCTGACGGTAAGACTACGAGCAGTAGATGATGTAGTTCGTTTGTAATTCATAAACCTTACTTATAGTTTCATCTTTCAGCATTGGAAGGTTCTTCAGAAGGTTCCCCATTTAATACAGAATTTAGTGCAGTTGTTAAATGTGAATTTTAAAATACAATTTGTCACAAATACAGTACATATTTAACATATTGTATTTCCTATGCTGCATCACCTCTTCACAAAACTAAAATTCAGTAATGTATATGCATTATGTTTTGAAGCAGAATCTTGAGAAAATGTTTCCTTATCAGTTGGAAATGAACCTCAGTTAATGTTATGAATACTATAATACACTAAAAAAACAATTTTTTGCATAGTATGCTGTAAATGCATTACTTAATTCTGCTTAATAGAGATGTTTGTTCTTTCATGCACAAACTGCAAAATGAGGTACAAACCAGTAAAGAAACTGATATAAGAAATTTTAGGATTATTTGAAACAAAGTGATTTAGAAGTTTGAATTATTTCCTTTTCATAAATGAATTAATGCCTTTCCCAAATCTAATTATCAGATGCATTTCTCATTAATTAGAGGAGAGTGTAAAGACATATTTGGAAAAATTAATGTCAATATGACTGTTATTTTTTATTTATGCATATGTAATAGTACTATTCATTTTGCTTAGAAAGGAAAAAAGACTGAAGCTGAATAATACCAATATCAGTACTCTGTTTTCCAACCCTAACACTTGATGTAAGACGTCTGCTCCCTGGAAAATATAGAACTTGTGCGTCTTAGCTGTAAAAAATAAACTTTTTCTCTTAGTGTACTGATTTTACATTAATTTTATAAATCATTCTAATGAATTGAAGCATAGTAATGATTTATGATGACAAACCTCCATTATGAGTCTGTTTTCTTGATTGATGCTTTCTTACAATAAATGTCAATGGTGATAAATCAACAACATTTAATGAAGTCTCTGAAACCTGGCTCCAGGAATCTTTTTAAAAACAAATATTACATTAAACTATCAAAAGCAAGTCCTGATAATAAATAAGTCTCAAATTACAAAAGTGAAATTTTACTAAAAACTGGAGAAGCACAAATAAGTTACACAGCATGGTGAAAATCAATATCTTTGATCCATTGGTAACTAAATGTACATTTGGCCTCTCATAGTAATTCTCATTAGAAATTAAATAGAAATGCCAACTGAAATCTTTTTCTCATTTAGACTTTCAAAAATGCAGTGTGACTAAACAGAGACTGCATTCCACATAGAAACAGATCTTCTGTCAAAATATAAAATATGACCCCAAGAGACATTGTGGTTGTGGGATTCCCCTGAACTAACATGTGCATAGACAAATCTAGGGTGAAAATTCCTCACAGATGCCTATAAATATAATGCGTATTAAGACTCCTTCAGGGATCCCATAGGGAAGAAGACAGAGCCTCTTCTACAGGGAAAACAAAAGGAATACCTAAGGACATCTATAGGGAGCTCACATAACTGTTTTGATTATTAAGTTTGTAGATGATGTTGCCTCAGCTGGACTTTCGAATGCTGATAAAAACAGTTACAGACAGCAGAAATATATATTTTTTTCTCAGGATAATTTACTGTTTTTAAACACAAGCGAACAAAGAAAATGACAATTGATTTTAGAAAGAAATGTTCTATGCTTATGATGCCTATAACTTTTGATGGAACCGAGTAAATTAATATACATAAATACCTTGGCACTATTATTGATTGTAAATTGACTTGGACTGCCAATACAGAAGCAAGGTACAGTATTTGAAGATGCAGCAAAGGAAGTTTAGGAGGTTTAGTGTAGAAAGCACAATGTTGACACTTTTTTTTATCAGAGTATTCTTACATTTTGTATTCAGAGCTGGAGAGGTTTCTTGTCCTTACAGGACAATAATAAGTTGAACAAAATGATCGGGTCCGGTGGCAAGATTGCTGGCACATTCTTGGACTCAATAACATGTCTGATGGAGAAACATTAATCTTACACATAAAATCTTAGATGATCCCTCTCATCCACTTTTTTTATGTTCTCTCATACCCCGTGTGAGGAGGTACTAGATCCCTTGTACAAAGGCTAAGAGAGAAGCTACTTCCTTTATACCTAAAAGTATTCACTTGTTGAACAATGAAAAAAATGAAAGTAGGGATCTTATTATGGCTATTCTTGTTTTTAGGATCTTTACAAGCTGTTTATTTAAATCGTGCAGTACTGAGTTCTAATTGAGCAATGTTGTTTAAATGTTTTTTTTGTAGTTTGATATTGTACTGTTGTATTGTTATATACTTTATATGTCTATGAGCTCTTGATGTGCAAGACAAATTCCCTTAGGGGCAATAAAGGTTAATTCACTCCGATACAAACTTAAGGGTATTTAAATACATAAATAATGCTCGATTTGTGGTCTGTTTGTATTGTTAATTGTATGTAGTTTACAGTAAAACTACTTAAAATGTAACAATTTAAAGGTTAAAGTATAAAGAAGTTGTAGATTTAGGATTTTTACATTTGGGATGTAAGATTTCCACAACACTACACCTTACAAAATCTTAGGAAGACACAAATCTGTAGTAGGCCATGCAGTCTCTTTTGATATAGACCACTAGAGGGCAGACTGCATCTAGAGCTCTGAATGACTCTAATGCAAATCTTGAACATGGTTCTCAGGAGCATTAGGACATTAAATGTGAATTGGAATAATGACACTACTAACCCTCAGCAGTGTGAATAAGAAACAACATTTAGATCATTTTCGGCAGATCCCACTTTGATTGAATTGAGAAATGTCCTAAATGTTATAAAACAAGTAAAATTAAACCCTTCTGTTATTGCCAAATACTTCTGTAATTTACTAGGAAAAAGCATTATCTTGTATGTAAACAGACCTGATTTGAAATGTATATCAGAGAATATATTTTTCCAGAGAATGAAGAATCTGCTATAAATACATATACATATGCAGCCATTCAAAACAAGCGGGTGATACCGCGTTATTATGCGGTGCGCATGTCATGGTGTAACTCAAGTTACCGTATAATACCGTATATTCTCGCATAATACCACATGGTACCGCAAGTAAAATAATAGTATCCGGAATTTCCGCAAGGTGGAGCTAATAAAGCTCAACCTCTCATGTTTGAGCTGTCGCCATCAAAGTCTTTACCGAAGACATTACGAATAGTATTAATAATGAATAACCTTTGACAAGCTGTAAACTCAAAGTATTGCCCTGGTCCACATTCTTTGTAACCATCTTTGTAAATGGAAAAAAAAAATATTTTAATATAGCGCCTTATTGTGCACGTTTTAGTATTGAATATTTATATGGAATTTTACCACTGAAGGGAAATTTTAGTAGCTGAGCATAAAAAGAATAGGAGCATAATGCGTGTGAAAGCCATAAACGATATTAATTTTGGAACATAAACATACAGTATTATGTAAACTATGGCTGGTCTCGGTACTTTAAAGAAAAAATACAGACCAGTATTCCATTTCTCCCTAAACATTTTAAGCATCAAAGTCTTTAACTAACATGTGAAATAACGTGTATAAAAAGTGGTAGTTTTAAGCTTTTCTGGGAATACGCTCGATACCGGAGTAAACAAGCATACTTTTAGAATTTGATTAATAGGGAATATAATATGTAATGGTGTATCTAAAGAACGATATAATTATATTCATGTACTGCAACACAAACAGTAGTACTGTATATGTACACTGTATGCATCAGTGAAAAACCGGAGGTTTAAAAAAAGAGAATTAGCTCACTGATAGTTTTCAGTGAGGTTTCGTGAAAAAGCTATAGGCAAAGTCATCTATACAAAAAAGTTGCATTTAATACCACTCGAAGCCGGCTGGCTGTGCCGAAAAATAGATAAAAACCGGTTTAACAGCTCTGTTGTTTTTATCCCGTAAAGTGCTTTGAGAAGCCACCTTTAAAGGCGCTATATAAAGGCATGTATGGCTGGTCTTGGCACTGTATTTCAAAGAAAAAATACACACCAGTATTCCATTTCTCCCTAAACATTTCTTACATGTCTTACATGTGGTTATTTCGGAAACGTTTTACATGTCCCTTGCTCCTTCTGACCATGTCACTGCGCATTTAAAAGCATACTTTTAGAATTTGATTAATAGGGAATATAATATAAAAATATAATGCTAAAAATAAGATACACTCTACAGACATTCACAACACCGACTGTCAGAAGATAGGACACATCTACTCAAACACCCGTTGAATGGAAAAGGGCACTTTAATATTAGTTTTAGTATTTCTTGCGTTGTACAGCTTTTCAGCTAAATATATTTAACACTTACTCTTGACATTGGAGGTGCCCGCCTGTGCGGTGACGTCACTGCATTTCCCTACGAATAGCTACTGAATAGGCAGTGAAAACATTTGTCTGTCTTTCCGTGGAGGGAAGGGGGACTGTCTTTGATTGGAAGGCATGCCTGTTCTACTCTGAGAATACCTGTTGTCTTTTCACTGATAAACTTGTGTTAACAAAAACCACAGTATGCTTAAGTGCTTAGGAGTTGTTAAACCGTTTTTTATTTATTTTGTGGCACAACCAGCCATTAATCCATTCCATTCCATATTAAGCCAATGTGAGCATTGCTATAACAAGCAAATTTGTCAAGAGTGAATTAAATCAGTTAGTCTAAAAATGTTTTTTTTTATATAATATATTGTATGTTAAAGGCACTAGAAATGTATGTGAATCTTGTATTTTAAGTAACTACTAACTACCAAGTGAGCCAAATAGCCGCCTCTTATTTACCACCTCTTATGTACTGTACATAAAAATTTAGAATAAAAGATACTGATGAACCACTGCAACGTGAGAATACAGAACAGCGTTCATCTTTCATTTATGCCATTATTCATTTCACAAGACTGAAATTATTTTTGCAAAAGTTGATAACACTGACAAATCATCTAGTTTCTCACAAAATTATTCAGACCTTTTTTTCACATTATGGTACTTTAAAGCTTGCAATCATTGCTTTAAAGTAGCAATTAATATTTGTACATACACAACTTACTCCACACATTCAAAGCAAAAAATAAAAAGATAGATGTAAATAGGTAGTTAACAGAAAAGAAAAAATAGGAAAGTCAAGATTACATAAGTATTCCAAGCCTTTTGCTTGTCAAAACTAATTTAATTCAGGTGCACAACAATACCGATTAGTTTAGTGGCTTCTGTCTGTAACAGTATTGGTTTACATGATTTCAGAATAAATGCACCCATCTCTGTAAGGTCCCTCAGTCAGGCAGTGAATATCATTGAAAGTTGGAAACACAGCTTTTGTTTTTTTATTTCATCTGCTAATGAAGCTTGCTTTATGTTTAAAAGTATGGTAATTAAAAACCATTAATACTTTCGTTGGAGTTTAAATAAAGTTGATGTTTTCTCTTTTGGCTAAACTTGACTATTTAGCCATGTGATATACAATAGATTGTCTTTAAATAACCTTATGTTTATTAATCTTCCTTGTTATACACAGTGAGAATGATGATGTAATGATAATTAATTTAATCACAGAGTGCTCATAAATTGTGCTAGGAAGAACAGATAGGTGTTCTGAAAGGTCACAAATAAATGGGTTTTCGATGGACAAAATGATAGATTAACATACTGTAGAGGAAAACAGTATACAGATACAGCCATCCAAAGTGCGCGGTACAGACACGTACCGGAGGTAATTGGCTATGGCATCGCGCATCGTGACGCGGGGTACATGATTGGTTGACTCGTGGTCCGTTGGTCGGGCGTAGAAAGATTTACAGTAAATGTCTTTACTGTTCCCGTTTTAGCATTGAATATTCAAGTTCAAGTTTATTGTCATTACACTCATATACATGGTATATGGTATAACGAAATGCTATTTAGCTAACTCTCGGACATAAGTAGTACAAAGAGAAAAAAAAACCAACAACAACAACAACAATACAATTGTGTAGCAAAAGAAAGACAAAGACAACAGGCAGTGTGCAAAAAACAACAACAGATGATGTGCAAAAAAAACAACAACGGGCAATGTGCAAAAAACAACAACAGCCAATGTGCAAAACAACAAAAAGTTAACAGGTTATGTGCAAAAATATGCATCAACAGAATAAAATAAAGGGATAGAAATTATGGGGAGTGAGGTTTTGACATGTATGGTAGAGGTAGATTTTCAATGTGTGTTTGGGTTTTTGGTAAGAAAGAAAGAAAGGAAGAAGGCACTGTGAGCTTCAGATCATAGGTGAGAGGTGAGGTGAGAGTGAGAGAGGCTGGGAATTTAACAGTTTGATAGTGCGGGGCTAAAACTGTCTCTGAGTCTGGTAGTCTGGGCCCGAATGCTCCGGTACCGTTTTCCAGATGGTAGCAGATCATAAAGTCTGTAGCTGGGGTGTGTGGGGTCTTTGATTATGCTTAGAGCTTTCCTCAAGCACCGTCTGTCATAAATGTCCTGGATAGATGGGAGGGTAACCCCAGTGTTGGACTGGGCAGTTTTCACCACCTGCTGTAGGGCTTTGTGGTCAGCAGCACTGCAGTTGCCATACCACACTGTGATGCAGCCTGTCAGTGTGCTTTCTGTAGTGCATCTGTAAAAGGTAGTGAGGATCTGGGGACATATCTTGGCTTTCATATGGAATTTGGAATTCATACGGAATTTTACCACTGAAGGGAAATCTTAGTAGCTGAGCATAAAAAGAATAGGAGCATACTGTAACGCGTGTGAAGGCCATAAACGATATTAATTTTGGAACATAAACATACAGTATATGGCTGGTCTCGGTACTTTAAATAAAAAATACACACCAGTATTCCATTTCTCCCTAAACATTTTAAGCTTCGAAGTCTTTAAGTAATGTGATACCGTAGTCAACAAGCATACTTTTAGAATTGGATTAAAAGGGAATATAATATGGAATCGCGTATCTAAAGAAATTAATAACGATATAATTATATTCATGTACCGCAACACAAGAATAGTACACGCTGTACATTGTCTATTGATACTGTTTCTGTAGTGCTTTTTCAGCACCCTGCATGCGAGCTCGCCAGTGGCGCTGTGTGTTAGGTTCCTGACTCCTGGGTCACATGGTGAGTGTTTGAATCCAGCTGAAGCCATGACTTTTTTTTTAACAAACATTTCTTTGAAAAAATAAAACGTTTCCCTGGGTCAGAGATTAAATAAAACCTCACTCGCACCAAACAAATTTATATTTCTAAATATCACAACATGATCAAATTTAAGTCATCTTAATAACAATGAATAGTCACCTATGCGTTACAATATAAACATTTATATTTATTTAAATCGCGTTTTGATTTAAATCGCAAACGCGGGTTTAAATGTGTTTTTTGATTCACAGACAAATGCAACATAAATTGATATCTTTGTCTTCTAAGTATCTTAATAAACTTTCAGCATAGCTTTCTCCCCATTTAGATTTATTTTTCTTGGGATCTTGGGATCAAACGTGGAAAGATTAGATTGTAATCGTTTTTATTTTTTAAATACATTTTAGAAAAGTGTAATCTATACTAAAAAGCTGTACACCACCTGCTATAAAGATACGTATTGTAATACTTTCGGGTTCGGATAGGACAGACACAAGAACTCAGACTTGTGGAGTTAAAGCAAGTTAAAGCCTTGATTTTATATATCACCTTTAAAAGTGGCATCTCAAAGCAAAGTAAATACCCAACACTGATTGTACCCAACTGTCATGCTAATAAAGCACCTTGAATTGAATTGAGAGAGAAAGAGAGAGGGGGAGGGCGAGGGCGAGCGAGCGAGAGAGCACAGCCAGGACAGACAGGCAAATAAGATACACTCCACAGATATTCACAACAGCGACATATCATAAAACGTTTGCACATATAGTTAAATTATTATTTGTTTTTCAGGAAGTTAAAAAAACACTTGAATTACTTATCCAGTCTCTCGAAATAAAATTATTTTTCAAGCAATGCAACTAACGTCTGGCAATGTGTTTTTTTTAATCCAACATTGACAGCCACATCTTAAATCTTGTCAGTCAGCTCTTTTTTTCTCTATTTGAATTGTGGCGATTCAAACAACCTGGGATAACAAGTGGTCTCAAAGTCACCGAGCTCACAGAGCTTCAACAACAGATGACAATTCCCTTAGTCCTTCCTTAGTCTTCCTGAAATTGTCAGATAATGAGTGAATAAAAGCATTTTATTTAAAACGTAATAAATATTTTTTTAATCGCGTATCTAAGGAAATAGCGGTATAACCTTGTTCATGCACAAACAGTGGCATGTTACATTATTAATTTGGGTGTCTCCTCTTGCCAGAAAGCTCTAAATTGCATTTTGAGTGCGGTTTTTGACTTTTTTTAAATTGCAACCCATAAATAAAGCTGATACTGTTTAGACTTTTAATTATTTTAAACTGTATTACAGCAGCACAATGCACAATGCAACGTAAATTGCTAAAATGCACTTGGAATCTGTCCAAGCCCTACTTTGTCAGGCATTTTCTTTTACTGTAACGGACATAAAAACTCCCTTGCTTTTAACAGAGTGTTTCATCATTTCTAACTACGAAACTTATTTAAACTGCGACACTTATCATTCAACCAGAGCTCGAAATATCACAAGGATCCTCAAGAGCACAGCAAAGACTGTATTAAAAGTATACTAGTGACAAACTAGTATACTTTAGATCTTTTTTTCTGAACTGGGGAAAATCTGATCATGTTTCTCTATAACAATAATAAAAAACATTATTTTACATATCACCTTTATGTGATATCACCTTAAGGACAGCACATACAAGGGTTAATTGCACAATGGACCTCGCAAAGAAATTTAAAATAGTCTTCTTTAGGTGTGAGGGCAGGAGTGGATCGCAGAAGGCATAATCGGCAAATTAGGAAAACAAAGAACAGGACAGGCGAGACGTTTATCCAGAGAGCGAGTGATCAGAAAAAGGAACAGCTGTTACGCCCAGGTTTTACGCTCTCTCTCTGAATGAATAAAAGCATTTTATTTAGTTTGTCTGGGTATTTACTTTGTAATCTGTGGTTTACATCTGCTGTATTGCTTTGAGATGCCACTTTTAAAGGTGATAGGTAAAATGAAGTTTTTTATTATTGTTATAGAGAAACATGATCAGATTTTCCCTGGTTTCCCTGGAAAAAAGACGATTAAAATCTGTAATCTTTCCACTTGTATGTCATCTGAAAATACAAGAAGTTTCTGCTTTGTGTAAGGATGGTATCAAAAAGTAATCTAATCTAAGTGGTGAGAAAGCTGTGCTCCTCAAAGCGCTTTACAGGATAAAAACAATAACAACAATAGTGTTAGGCTGGGCAAACGATTTTTTTATAGAAATACAAAATGAGATATAATGATGTGTTCCGGCTTAGACACTAATGAGTACAACCCCCCTCTCTGCGGGAGTGCTGGCTGTGACGAATTAAACCGGTTTCACAGGTATTTTCAAAGAAGAAGGGGGCAAGCTTTCCATCGAAAGACACCTCCCCCCCTCCAAAAGTACAGTACTTACTAGTTAAGAAAACTAGGCTCCTCAATGAAATCGCTTTAACATGCTAATGCGTTGGTGTAACAGTCCGGGCGTGGCAAGCTTCTAATGTCAACTCGACTACGGCGAAAGGAACCCTTCTTTCATTGGAAGACAATGAACATATTCTAGTCCTAAATGAATTAATAGCAAACATGGTTTACATAAAAGACATTTTTCCAAGAAAGTTTAGCCTTTGTCACTAATGAAACCACTAAATAAAGACATATAGAAATCTTAAGATTTTTAACATATATGACTTTGCTAAAATTTATTTAAAAATAAAATGATTACAAACGGCAGGGGAGAGAGAGAACAGGGGAGGGATGTTGGTTTTGCATAAGGGGCGGGGCTATGGAAATGAGGTCTATTTGGGAATGTGGAGTTACATGTTCTGGCTGTTTGTGAATTATCGTTGTTGAGTATAGAGTGTTGAGGTATTGATTTTGTGTAATGCTTTATGTTGAAAATTGAGCTCAATTTTCGTTTATGATAAAGAGGATAAACTGGGATTGGAGGAGGGTTTGGTTTTGCATAAGGGGCGGGATTATGATAATTGGATGAATTTGAGAGAGTTTTTGGTTTGTATTACGAATAATCCGTACAAGGTATTGAGATTTGTTGTTGTTTTGTTGAGATTTAACTCCGCAAGTCTGAGTTCTTGTGTCCGTCCTATCCAAGCCCGAAATGGGTGGGGTATTTCGCGGTATATCCCGGTGGGCGTGTCGCGGTATCACGCAGGATCACGGGGTTAATCGCGTCATTTGACGTCATGCCAGAAAGTATCCGGCATCACCTTGTAAAACCGCCAGGAAGAGCCAATAAAGCTTAACCTCTCATGTACAGCATTTGAGCTTTTAAATTTAAACTGTGTATTACAGCATGTTACTCATCAGTCATTAAAAAGTTGGTATATTTTATGAAAGCAAGATTGCTCAGTTGGACAAAAGTACACAACCTACTTTTATCAGAAATATTTATGCATCAAAGCCTTTACCGAAGATATTACTAATAGTATTAATAATGAATGACTTTGGACAAGCTGTATACTCAAAGTATAATTTCTTTAGCACATTTGTACAAGCACTTGGAATCTGTCCAAGCCCTACTTTGTCAGGCATTTTCTTTTACTTCAACGGACATAAAAACTCCCTTGCTTTTAACAGGGCGTTTCATAATTTCTAACTATGAAAACTAATTAAAATGTGACACTTATCATTCAACTAGAGCTCAAAATATCACAAGGATTCTCAAGAGCACAGCAAAGACTGTATTAAAAGATACTTATATCAGATACATGAGAATCCAGGCTTTTTTATCAACGCTTTCTTTTCTGTATACCAGATATTATGGAACCACTTCAGAAGGGTGTCAGCCAGTCAGATTCCAGGAATCGGTACTTTAAAGAAAAAATACACACCGATATTCCATTTCTCCCTAAACATTTTAAGCATCGAAGTCTTTAACTAATATGTGAAATAGCGTGTAAAAAAGTGGTAGTTTTAAGCTTTTCTGCTAATACAATATGGAATCGCGTATCTAAAGAAATTAATAACGATTTGATTATTTGTGTACTGCGACAGGGCTGTGTAGGGCTGTTTCGCCTCTCTCTTCATGCGACTTCCCTTGGAGCCCACTGGTCTACGTACCTGATTACCAACTCACGGGTTGTGTGTTCAAATCCAGCTGGCGCTGTGACTTTTCTTTTAACAAACATTTCTTCGAAAAAATAGAATAGCAATATTATGGACAATCAATTGACTTTTTTAGGCTGGGGAAACGATTTTTAAAATTTTTAAAAAATAAATAAAAAATGAGATATAATGATGTGTTCCTGCTTAACTTAGACATTGCACGACTTTAAAACATATAAAAACAGGTTTCGAGAGTTAAAAACCACTTTTTATGCGCGAAAAATGGGTGATTTTTCTTCCTCGTGATCAGCTCAGAATCTTTGTGTACGCTGTAAGGTTTTTACTTCTTAATTAAACGTTTAAAATACACGAATTTCATAAAGACAACACACGTTTCAAAGAGAAAAAATCCCATTCTTTTCTCTTCCTGGTGTGTGAAACTGATCAGCAGGTCTTTTTTTCCCAATCAGAGGCTCTGAAAATAGCGTACCGCCCACTGTGGTCCGTCAGAGAGGGGCGCGGCACCGAGAGAGGGAGGAGGCGCGGAGCTCAGCAGTACAGAACGAAGGTTATTCTGCCTGGAGCGCTTATGGCAGCGATCGCGTCTGCATTTATAACTTAGTTTTTAAAATTAATCAAGCAATATGAACCATCTCTTTTTACTTTTAAGTCACTTAATTATCATTAAGCACAGCTTTCTCGCCACTTAGACTACTTTTTGATACCATCCTTAGACAAAGCAGAAACTTCTTGTTCTGTCTAATGACATTACAAGTGGAAAGATTACAGATTTTAATCGTCTTTAATTTTGTTACGTTATACATTTTAGAAACGTTTCATCCATACAAACACCACGAAACTATTCTCGATTGTATTTCTGAATGGTATGTTACACTTAGTTCACTGTTTTAAATACATCTAATTAAGAAAGTTAGGTGTTAGCATAAACTATTAGCAATCAATATTAAATTTAGCACTGTAATAATTTGTTGCACTTTCCCCCGCATCTTGTAAAAATATATTTTCATTGTTCAAATATACATTAAATCTGACTATCATATAATAAGTTAAATACAAAACCAAAGAAAAAATAGGGTTAAATATAATTCAAAATATTTTGCTAACAATGTTAACTGTTTATAAATAATAAATTGTATTAACTAAAGAGTAGGATGGCACAGTTGTTAGTATGCTTTTTGTTTTGTTTCTTTTTCATAAACACAACAGTAGTACCTGATGTCTCAGTGGCTTTCAAAATTAAATTTTGCATGCAAACCTGTGAACTAGAAAGATAACTAAGATATCCATCCATTTATAATGGTGGCAAAGTGGTTAGCATTGCTATCTTGGAGCACTGGGGTCCTAGGTTCAATTCCTGCCATCCTGTGTGTGTGGGGTTTGCATGTTCTCTCTGGGTTACATGGTTTTTCTCCATATGTGTGATATGACTCCCTCTCGCACTCCAAAACATACTGGTAAGTTAATTGGTTTATGGGAAAACTGGCCCTGGTGTGTGTGTGTGTTTGTGTCTGTCTGTCCTGTGATGGACTGGCGCTATGTCCAGGGTGTATTCTGCCTTGTGTCCGTTGCTTACTGGGATAGGCTCCAAATCCTCTGTACTGGATAAAGAGATTAGAAATGGATGGAAGTAAAGGCACTGTGTGGATTGAACTATACACAGTGTTAGAAACCCACTATGAAATGGCAGCATCTCACTGAGAATAAAATATTTTATAGTGCTGGCTTAAGGAAACAGCCTTTCCACCTCTCTTGCACATCAGTATCCATACCTAGTTATTTAAACAAATTGCCTCTAATTATAAACATTTTAATATGCTAGCTCTGTGGATCTGCATCAGCTATGTTTGCCCATTCCTTCAATTCATGTGCATCCAACACACAGTTCAATGCTAGCAACTACACAAAATCTAAAATACAATCCTCATTTCAGTATCTATGTAAACATACAGTCTGTTAACTTCATCATCTTCATCAAAAGTATGCCTAACCCCATTAGGAAGTGTTCTTGTTATCAGTGTATTCCTCAGCTATCCCAAAATTATCTTCTTACCAACATCTCTAGTTTTTTATCCTGCAATAACTCAGCCAACACTTAAATCTCCAAAAGCTGCTTGTGTTCATTTCTTTAAATCACAAATATCATGTGTAAATACTGTCCATGTAATACTCTGCATTGTGGAATAATAGTTTATTTTAAAGGGAACTAGAGAAACTAAGAACTAGAGAAATCAAGAAAGGCTTTTTTTTCTAGAATTAATAAATGCACATCCTGTTCACTGGGGAAATTAAATCCACACTGAGCAATCTTCAATATGTTCAGAATATGACAGCGAGAATCCTATCAGGGATGCATTACACCTGTTTTCAAGTCCTTGCATTGGTTACCTATCAGGTTTCGAGTCAACTTCAAAATCCTCATCCTCATTCAGTACCTACAGTATATGGCTTATTATCTGTCTACTCCCCACCTTTGTCCGTCAGACTCTAGTCTTCTAGCTGTCCTCAAGAACATCTACATTCTGTGGGTGACAGGGTCTTCTCTAGCTGCACCCCAGAGCTCTCAATTTGTATTCCCAGTGATATCAGTCACGTACCCTGAGTGCATTTAAATCTAACCTCAGAACCTTTCTTTTCAGAAGACTTAGTGTCTGTATCTGCTTCATTTTCTAATTTTGGTAGCACCTCTTAACTGCTTGTCTTTCTTATATGTATTTACTTTGTAATCTGTGGTCCTTTTATCTGTTTTTATATCTTCTGTATTGCTTTGAGATGCCACTTTTAAAGGTGATATATAAAATAAAGTTATTTATTATTGTTATAGAGAAACATGATCAGTTTTCCCTGGTTCAGATAAAAAGATCTAAAGCATACTAGTTTGTCACTCTTCTCATTCCCTTTGCTAAATAACTTTTCATACTAATCTGATCAATCTAACTGCCTGTTTTCTGTGCTTTCTCTATCCTGCTAGATTTGCAATTATTCTGAAAATTTTCTTCTTGAAATAACTCATTTCTAAATACCTTTTTTCACTGTTAACATCTTGCAGCAACTCTGCGACAAAATATACACTTAGCACAGTTCATCCTGCTACCAACATTGAATAAAAAAATCTTAAGATTTCTATATTTATGTCTTTATTTAGTGGTTTCATTAGTGACAAAGGCTAAACTTTCTTGGAAAAATGTCTTTTATGTGTTGCGGAAAAAACTGACTTGCTTTAACAAAGTATGTTTACAAATCCTTTCACCTGGCAATCTACCTGAATGCCCAACTATCTGAGAAGCCCTCCATGAAACCATGGTTGCTATTAATTCATTTAGGGCTTATTGACAGAATTGCTGTTTTTTATGCATGCTAATTTTCTGATTCCTCACTCTGTTTCATGTTTATAGATAAGACTTTATTGATCGTGAAGGGAAATTGATGTACATGATGAACATGTTTGCATGTTCTTTTGTAACATACACCTTTTTGTGATTTTTTTGTACATCTAAGCAAGTGTTCCTGCATCCCTCTTCTGCACTATAGTCATGGCTTTTTTTCTGTTTGCTTATTTCAAAGCAACACCCGCTCCATTTCTAAAACTTTTTACTCATGTGCATTTTTGTATTTTTTACACCTCTAGCACTTTAACATCCTGAATTTTCATTTGCCTTAATTTGTAGAATGAACTTGAGTTTTAGCCTAAAAAAGTTTTCATTATCTTTTGTTTCTTGTCCTACAACTGTTATTATTGATCACCGAATTATTGTTCTTGACATGACTTCATTCAGCCTTTCCTGAACGTCTATGACAGGCAGAGAGAGTGCTGTTTCTGGTGCGATCTTTTGCAGCTGACATTTCACTGTTTTAAACGAACAAGAAATTAGATTGCTCATAGATCACTTATCCTATATAAACACAGCGTAATTGCCCTCCGAAAATCCTCTTTTACTTGTTCGTTTTAGAGACCTTGATCGAAACTGATTTTAGATGTCAGAAAGGATTAATTTTCTCTGTATTTCCTACATTGCTTTGTCGAGATTTTAACTTTATATCTAACTTTATATCTAGGCTCAGATTTCAACTATAAATCGTACAGTAATTAAAAGCAGTAAATACTGATGTTTTGCGCCCTCTTACCACAAAAATATATATGTTTTGTAGCTGGGATGAACTTTATTTCGTACGCGTAGCTACTGCGATTCGGACACGGACGGTTAAACATGGCGGCAAATCAGACACCCGGGGGGCCGTCTTCTCGCCTCCATAACTAAAATGCCAAATAGGAGTGGCTTAAGCGACATACACAGTCGTGTAACTGACAGTTTGAGGTAGCCTATCGTGTAAATTTCGCTTTGTTGCTGATAGGTTAAGCTTTCGAAACTCTGCCCCAAAGTCATGTGACTGATTTTTCGCCCTGTTTCGTTGGTTAAATGCAATGATCACAAGCACCACCATGGTTACTGGGATGTGTAGTTTTTAATTCTGTTTGAATTATAACTGTACGTACTGTCTTCATATTTGGCCAGGGCTTTAAAGAGAAGGCGCGCCAAAAAATTTCGGTGCCGTCGTCTACGCTTTAAAGGTACCCCCGTGCTGGAAGAATTTGACCTCGGAACGTTTGCCCAGCGTACTTTTATATTTCAAAATATCACAACATGATCAAATCTAAGTCATTTTTGATAACAATGAATAGTCACCTTCTTCCCTTCTGACAACGGTCCCTGCTTCTGCTTCCTGCTTCTATTGTGTGTGTGTGGGGGGGGGGGATCCCTTCAGATCTCCCTTCAGATTTAAAAGGTTATTAATCATATCTTCGGTGTCGCATCTTACCAGTGCAGCTGATCTTTTGCTGTCTGGGTGGGTCAACTATCACAAAGCTTTAGAGAACCTAACATTTCTATTATCAACAAATTGTAAATTTGTAATAGAGTAAATTTTTATAGAGAAATGGAGGCTGGACAGTATGCGTTACAATATAAACATTTATATTGATTTAAATCAAGTTTTGATTTAAATCGCAAACGCGTGTTTAATTATATGTTTTTTTAATCATAATCAGACAAATGCAACATAAATTGATACAGTATCTTTGTCTTCTAAGTATCTTAATAAACTTTCAGCATAGCTTTCTCCCCATTTAGATTAATTTTTCTTGGGATTTTGGGATCAAACGTGGAAGGATTAGATTGTAATCGTTTTTATTTTTCAAATACGTTTTAGAAAAGTGTAATCTATACCTGCCCAGACTGTACGCCCGCTTCACTGTGGGACAGCCGCACTGGTCTGCGGCCTTCCTAAACCCCGCCCTGACCACTTTCACTCCTGTCCTGCTCTTCCCCGCGCACCCCAGCTGTGCGCTCTTCGGACTCTGCCCGGGGTGAATGTATATTTAGATATTTACACCCGGCGCGGCACCGAGGGAGCGTCTGCATTTATAACTTAGTTTTTAAAATTAGTCAAGCAAAATGAAGCATCTCCTTTTACTTTTAAGTCCCTTAAATACATTGAGCACAGCTTTCTCACCACTTAGATTACTTTTTGATACCATCCTTACACAAAGCAGAAACTTCTTGTATTTTCCGATGACATACAGTACAAGTGGAAAGATTACAGATTTCAATCGTCTTTAATTTTGTTACGTTATACGTTTTAGGAACGTTTCATCTATACAAACACCACAAAACTATTCTCGATTGTATTTCTGAATGTTATGTTACACCTACAGTAGTTCACTGCTTTAAATACATCGAATTAAGAAAGTTAGGTGTAGCACTTTAGATCTTTTTTTCCGAACCAGGGAAAATCTGATCATGTTTCTCTAAAACAATAATAAAATACATTATTTTACATATCACCTTTAAAAGTGATATCTCAAAGCAATACAGTAGATGTAAATACCCAGACAAACACAAACGTGTTTTTAATAAAATGCTTTTATTCATTCAGCAGAGAGAGAGAGAGACATCCAGCAGAGAGAGACACACTTACAGGTTTTCATTGACAAAAAGTAATTGTTTTTTTTACATTCCTCTTGTCTAACAGGAATGTTTTGTTTGTGGACAGACTGTTAGACTAGAGGAAAAGAGCGCCTCCTTCTATGAAGCATTTCGTTGATCCGATCACGAATTCTTTTCCAGTCGCAGGCAGCAAGGGTTGTAAAGCGCGAAGTAACGCGCTGATTCTTATGGAATGTGTTCCGCCGGGGATTCCAAAAAAATTTTTTTTTTATCGCGTATCTAAGGAAAATTGCAGTATACCTTTGTTCATGCACATCATTATACAGTCCACAAACGTGAGACTCTTTCTCAGACTCACATTCCCGAATGTCCCCCGCCCCGGTCAACAATCCTAGGAAGAACGCGAAACAGCCTGTTAATAAAATTGTTACAATTTTGTTCAGTCAGTTCTTCCTCCCAGAATTTATAGATCGCATTGATCAGTTCCTGCTTTGTGACGGGCTTAGCAGTTTTCCGAACGTAGTCTTTCAGCGAATGCCAAACCATCTCTATCGGATTTAGATCTGGGGATTCGGCTGGAGTTTTCACCCAGTTCACCCCTTCTGCTACAAACCTCGTCCTTGCTGCTGTGTGTTTCGGATCGTTGTCTTGAAAGAGACGGTGCCTTGATCCAAAGTGCTCCCTGATATATGGGGCAGCATGCTGTGTGACCACGACTTCCTCGAAGAATTCACGGTCCATAATTTCTTCGAGAATAAGAAGTGGTCCCGGGCCTCTTCTAGATATACCCCCCCAGACGTGAACCTTCAGTGGATGTTTGGGCTTTGGCTTGTCCACATATCTCCCCTTTTTGCAAAATGACATTGTTGAAAACTGTTCCAGAGCCACTGTTGTTTCGTCGGTGAAAAGTACATCCTGTTCAATCCATTGGAGCGCTTGTTTGAGTCTTTCCTCTTTGTTTTTTAGCCTTATCATGGGGCAAGTATTGTTTTTTCTGTATCTCCATCCAAGCCTCCTGCGCACTCTTCGTATCGATGTCGGACTAACGGTCGCACCGAGGTCAGCCCATAGCTGTCTTTGGACTTGCATTGCTGGTAGCTCATCATTTTCATCAGTCAGTTTGTCGATAGCTCGCACAATAGGACTTGAAAAAAAAGAGATCAACAGTTAGTTTTAAAAATAATGTGCGTAGTTGTATTTACATGCAAGAAAAGTATTTTTAGAAAGTTATTTACCTTTGAATCGTCCTCGGTTTAGATTCTCTTTGCCTCCTCTCCCCTTTATAATATTGTCTCACTGTGCTTTCAGAAACAAAGATGTCCATCGAAGCCAAATGCTGTACAATGTACCGTGTTGACTTCCCGTTTCTTTTCATCTTCATTATTTGGTGTGAGAGAGTCTTTGTGATTTTGGCAATTGTCCGTCTCCTTACCAAAGCGATACAGTGGTGCAGCTTGAATTCTGTAACTATATACTGTATGGTATGGTACAGATAAAACTTCCACCATACCGATGAGCTAATACCAGGACACCAGGAAATGTGTCTGATGCATTAGCAAGTTAAAACAATTGCGTCGAAAACCTGGGTGTAACAGCTGTCCCTTTTTCTGATCACTCGCTCTCTGGATACACGTCTCACCTGTCCTGTTCTTTGTTTTCCTAATTTGGTGATTATGCCTGCTGCGATCCACTCCTACCCTCACACCTAAAGAAGACTATTTTAAATTTCATTGTGCAATTAACCCTTGTATGTGCTGTCCTTAAGGTGATATCACATAAAGGTTATACTGCTATTTAATTGGATACGCGTGGTGGCCTATTTAATAGGCCACCACAGCGTCACACCACACAGCTGCCAGTGCACCTCTACATACCCGACCACCACTGCATCACACAGCTGCCAGCGCACCTCACCGTGCCAGGCCACCACTGCATCACACAGATGCCAGCGCACCTCACCGTGCCATGCCACCAGCTGCGTCAAACCACACAGCTGCCAGGGCAACTCACCGTGCCCGGCCACCACTGCATCACACAGCTGCCAGCGCACCTCACCGTGCCAGGCCACCACTGCGTCACACCACACAGCTGCCAGCGCACCTCACCGTACCAGGCCACCACTGCGTCACACCACACAACTGCCAGCGCACTTCACTGTGCCAGGCCACCACTGCGTCACACCACACAGCTGTCAGCGCACCTCACCGTGCCAGGCCACCACTGCATCACACAGCTGCCAGCGCACCTCACCGTGCCAGGCCACCACTGCATCATACAGCTGCCAGGGCACCTCACCGTGCCAGGCTACCACTGCGTCACAACACACAGCTGCCAGTGCACCTCTACATACCCGACCACCACTGCATCACACAGCTGCCAGCGCACCTCACCGTGCCAGGCCACCACTGCGTCACATAGCTGCAAGCGCACCTGACCGTGCCAGGCCACCACTGCATCATACAGCTGCCAGGGCACCTCACCGTGTCAGGCCACCACTGCGTCACACATATTTCAGCGCCATATATTTCATGGATATTATGGAATATAAGAATATAATGGATGGATATCTTAGTTATCTTTCTAGTTCACAGGTTTGCATGCATAATTTAATTTTGAAAGCCAGTGAGACATCAGGTACTACTGTTGTATTTATGAAAAAGAAACAAAACAAAAAACATAATAACAACTTTGCCATCCTACTCCTTAGTTAATACATTTTATTATTCATAAACAGTTAACATTGTTAGCAAAATATTTTGAATTATATTTAACCCTATTTTTTCTTTAGTTTTGTATTTAACTTATTATATGATAGTCAGACTTAATGTATATTTGAACAATGAAAATATATTTTTACAAGATTTTACATTAAGCACTTAAAATTAATATGGTTAATAATAGTAAACTGTAACATGCTGTAACAAGATCGGTTAAACTGCGAAGAAAATGCTTTCAGAGAAAATGTTTCAGGTGTGAAGAACATAGATCTCCAATGCAATTTCAACCAAACCCGTTCCCACACACCCTGCCCCCACTACCATTAGAATATACACAAACATTTTAGCGTTTCATTCTGAGCAGAAGACCCTCACACCTGAAGAGTGCTGGCTGTGACAAATTAAACCGGTTTTACAGGTTTCAATCACAGACCATGTGACATGGGAGTCAGGAAACTACAGTAACACACAGCGCCACCGTATTTGATAACGCTATAAAAACGCTATAAAATAATATGACTTGGCACAGAACAAGTTTACAGCACAGTACAAAAATAAATGCTGACCATGACTTTAGAAGCATAAATTGCCTTACACTCAATTTAAACACAAGCTGTCTTTAGCCCTCTAAGCTGGTTCATACAGAAATGTAGAGATCCAGGCTCAGAACACAGAGCTTCATTAGCGAATACATATGCAGGACAACTAGAGAAAACGTTTTACAGAGGATGGATTTTTAGAGACATCCCATCATATTAACAACGTGAAATCTAGAAAATAATATTACGTAACCAAAATCCGCAATATGGAAACAGAACCTGTGTAATTGTTGATAGATGATGTACTCGTAACATTTTTTCAAGACGAACTACAACATTTAAAAACTGACTTGTATGTACTTGATATCTCTAATCAATCCACGGGTCCCAGCACAAAACGAAACTAAAACGCATACCGTTTCGCGCTTCTTATTAGTTGCTCAAAAGTAATTCTAAAAGTATGCTTGTTGACTCCGGTATCACGTTAGTTAAAGACTTCGAAGCTTACAATGTTTAGGGAGAAATGGAATACTGGTGTGTATTTTTTTCTTTAAAGTACCGAGACCAGCCATATACTGTATGTTTATGTTCCAAAATTAATGTCGTTTATGGCCTTCACACGCGTTACAGTATGCTCCTATTTTTTTATGCTCAGCTACTAAGATTTCCCTTCAGTGGTAAAATTAGATATGAATATTCAATACTTAAACGGGCACAGTTAAGACATTAAATATACATATACATACTGTATACAGTACAGTTTGCATACGGTAATATGTTTATGTTACGCGATTAAAAAATAAATAAATAAAAATGAAAAGTCCAGCACCAGCTGGATTTGAACACACAACCTGGTAGTTGGTAGCCACGCACCTAGACTAGTAGGCTACAAGACAGCTCACATGAACGGGCAGGCGAAACAGCCCTACACAGCCCTGCCGCAGTACACGGATATAATCATACCGTTATTCAATTCTTGAGATACGCGATTCCAGATTATATTCCCTTTTAATCAAATTCTAAAAGTATGCTTGTTGACTCCGGTATCACGTTAGTTAAAGACTTCAAAGCTTACAATGTTTAGGGAGAAATGGAATACTGGTGTGTATTTTTTTTCTTTAAAGTGCCGATTCCTGGAACACCCCTCTGAAGTGGTTCCATAAAATCTGGTATACGGAAAAGAAAGCGTTGATAAATACAAGTGTCTTTTAATACACTCTTTGCTGCGCTCTTGAGGATCCTTGTGATATTTTAAGCTCTAGTTGAATGATAGGTGTCGCATTTTAAATCATTTTCGTAGTTAGAAATTATGAAACGCCCTGTTAAAAGCAAGGAAGTTTTTATGCCCGTTGAAGTAAAACAAAATGCCTGACAAAGTATGGCTTGGACAGATTCCAAGTGCTTGTACAAATGTGCTAAAGAAATTATACTTTGAGTATACAGCTTGTCCAAAGTCATCCATTATTAATACTATTAGTAATATCTTCAGTAAAGGCTTTGATGCATAAATATTTCTGATAAAGGTAGGTTGTGTACTTTTGTCCAACTGAGCAGTCTTGCTTTCATAAAATATACCAACATTTTAATGACTGATGATTAACATGCTGTAATACACAGTTCAAAATTAAAGGCTCAAATGCTGTACATGAGAGGTTAAGCTCCCCCTGGCGGTTTTAGAAGGCGACGCCGGATAGTTAGTCACGTGACACACGTCAACTGCGTGATACCCCGGTGGGCGTGTCGCGGTATGCCGCGAAATACCTCACCCATTTTGAATGGCTGCATCTGTATGTTCCAAAATTAATATCGTTTATGGCCTTTACACGCGTTACAGTATGCTCCTATTCTTTTTATGCTCAGCTACTAAGATTTCCCTTCAGTGGTAAAATTCCATATAAATATTCAATACTAAAACGGGCACAGTAAAGACGTTTACTGTAAATCTTTCTACAACAGACCAACGGACCACGAGTGCCCCTGTCGGTCAACCAATCACGTACCGTGGTACCGCGCGTCACAATGCCAATTACCTCCGGTACGTGTCTGTACCGCGCACTTTGAATGGCAGCATCTGTATGTTAATCTATCATTCTGTCCATCGAAAACCTATTTATATGTGACCTTTCAGAACACCTATCTGTTTTCTTCCTAGCACAATTTATGAGCACTCTGTGATTGAATTAATTCTCATTACATCATCATTCTCACTGTGTATAACAAGGAAGATTAATAAACATAAGGTTGTTTAATGACAATCTGTTATATATCTCATAGCTAAATAGTCAAGTTTAGCCATAAGAGAAAACATCAACTTTATTTAATCTCCAACGAAAGTATTAATGGTTTTTAATGACCATACTTTTAAACATAAAGCAAGCTTCATTAGCAGATGAAATACAAAAACAAAAGCTGTTTCCAACTTTCAATAAAATTCACTGCCTGACTGAGGGACCTTACAGAGATGGGTGCATTTATTCTGAAATCATGTAAACCAATACAGTTACACACAGACAGAAGCCACTAAACTAATCGGTATTGTTGTGCACCTGAATTAAATGAGTTTTGACAAGCAAAAGGCTTGGAATACTTATGCAATCTTGACTTTCCTATTTTTTCTTTTCTGTTAACTACCTATTTACATCTATCTTTTTATTTTTTGCTTTGAATGTGTGGAGTAAGTTGTGTATGTACAAATATTAATTGCTACTTTAAAGCCATGATTGCAAGCTTTAAAGTACCATAATGTGAAAACAAGGTCTGAATAATTTTGTGAGAAACTAGATGATTTGTCAGTGTTATCAACTTTGGCAAAAATAATTTCAGTCTTGTGAAATGAATAATGGCATAAATGAAAGATGAACGCTGTTCTGTATTCTCACGTTGCAGTGGTTCATCAGTATCTTTTATTCTAAATTTTTACGTACAGTACATAAGAGGTGGTAAATAAGAGGCGGCTATTTGGCTCACTTGGTAGTTAGTAGTTACTTAAAATACAAGATTCACATACATTTCTAGTGCCCTTAACATACTATATACTATATAAAAAAACACATATTGAGACTCACTGATTTAATTCACTCTTGACAAATTTGCTTGTTATAGCAATGCTCACATTGGCTTAATATGGAATGGAATGGATTAATGGCTAGCTGTGCCGAAAAATAAATAAAAACTGGTTTAACAACTCCTAAGCATACTTAAGGATACTGTGGTTTTTGTTAACACAAGTTTATCAGTGAAAAGACAACGGGCATTCTCAGAGTAGAACAGGCCTTCCAATCAAAGACAGTCCCCCTTCCCTCCACGGAAAGACAGACAAATGTTTTCACTGCCTATTCAGTAGCTATTCGGAGGGAAATGCGGTGATGTCACCGCACAGGCGGGCACCTCCAATGTCAAGTGTAAGTGTTAAATATATTTAGCTGAAAAGCTGTACAACGCATGAAATACGGCCCCTCCTCCAAAAAAAAACTTTTTTTGCTTACAGTAGTACTTCTCGCGTTAAGCGACCATAGTATGGAGACTAAGACCTTTTACGTCTTACCTTTTAGCACCCAAACAAATGCGAACGTGTTTTTAATAAAATGCTTTTATTAATTCATAATCTAACCACATAACTTCGGGAATGTGAGTTATGTGAGTCAGATTAAGAATGAATAAAAGTATTTTATTAAAAACGCGTTTGCGTTTGTCTGGGTGCTGATAAAGTAAAAAATAATTACTTTTTGACAATGAAAAACTGTGTGTGTGTCTCTGTCTCTGCTGGTGAGCGGGCGCGGTGGGGTGCTGTACCGGCTGTACAGAAAATTAAAGTGCCCTTTTCCATTCAACGGGTGTCTGAGTCGATGTGTCCTATCTTCTGACAGTCGCTCTTGCGAATGTCTGTAGAGTGTATCTTACTTTTAGTATTATATTTTTATATTATATTCCCTATTAATCAAATTCTAAAAGTATGCTTTTAAATGCAAAGTGACATGGTCAGAAGGAGCAAGGGACACGTAAAACGTTTCCGAAATAACCACATGTAAGACATGTAAGAAATGTTTAGGGAGAAATGGAATACTGGTGTGTATTTTTTCTTTAAAATACAGTACCAAGACCAGCCAGACGTGTCTTTATATAGCGCCTTTAAAGGTGGTTTCTCAAAGCACTTTACGGGATAAAAACAACAGAGCTGTTAAACCGGTTTTTATCTATTTTTCGGCACAGCCAGCTGGCTTCGAGTGGTATTAAATGCAATTTTTTTGTATAGATGACTTTGCCCTGTAGCTTTTTCACGAAACCTCACTGAAAACTATCAGCGAGCTAATTCTCTTTCTTTTAACCTCCGGTTTTTCACTGATGCGTAATCACGCACTAATTGGAACCCCTGTGGGAGGGAGGGGCGCCGTGTGTTAAGAAAGTTAGGTGTTAGCAGAACCGGGCTTCCATAGAATCAAGTAATAGGTTTATTCCATGCTGAAAAAAAAGAAGAAAGGAAACACATTCCATAAGAATCAGTGCCTTTATATAGCACCTTTATACAGCGCCTTTAAAGGTGGCTTCTCAAAGCGCTTTACAGGATAAAAACAACAATAACGTGATATTTATAAATATAAAAAATGTCAATATATTGCCAATAATATTAGCTATTTTAGTTTTTCAAATAAATTTTTATTTGTTAAAAGAAAATTGATGGCAATAGCTGGGTTTGAACACTCAACCTCAGGTGTACAAGTCAGTTACTTAAACAATCACGCCACAGAGGCAGTTATGTGACAAGCACATCTCAATCACATCTCAGCCTTCACAATGTCGTTTTTTTAAGCCATTTTTTTTACCATGCTTGAATTGAATAAATACAGCTTTTCAGTATGGATTACACTTTTCTGAAATGTATTTATAAAAACTCCAATCTTCTTTAAAACACAATAGGCCAGGAAATGTGCTTGGTGCAGACCACAACTTGTGAGAATGCCTCCACAGAAAACTACAGTATCAGTGAGCTAATTCTCTTTTTTAAACCTCCAGTTTTTCACTGATGCGTACAGTGTACATATACAGTACTACTGTTTGTGTTGCAGTACATGAATATAATGATATTGTTATTAATTTCTTTAGATACGCGATTCCATATTATATTCCCTATTAATCAAATTCTAAAAGTATGCTTGTTTACTCCGGTATCGAGCGTATTCGCAGAAAAGCTTAAAACTACCACTTTTTATACACGTTATTTCACATGTTTGTTAAAGACTTTGATGCTTAAAATGTTTAGGGAGAAATGGAATACTGGTGTGTATTTTTTCTTTAAAGTACCGAGACCAGCCATATACAGTTTACATAACACTGTTTGTTTATGTTCCAAAATTAATATAGTTTATGGCCTTCACACGCGTTATGCTCCTATTCTTTTTATGCTCAGCTACTAAAATTTCCCTTCGGTAACGCACCACGAGTGCCCCTGTCGGTCAACCAATCACGTACTGCGGTATGACGCGCGATGACGCATCATGACGTAGACAAATGCCTGCGATATGTGTGTTCTTCCTGTGTTCACAAGGGTTTTCTTTTGGTGCTGTTTTTCTCCCACAGTGAAAAGACATTCATAGGTTAATTGGCCTACAGGGAAAATTGTTCCTGTTTGTGTCTGTAAGTGCTCTGAGATGGACTGGTGTCCCATCCAGAGTAAGTGTCCATTGCTATCAGTTCCCATGACATTGTATTGGATAATTCAGTTAGAAATGGGTAGATGAATGTCTTTTTTTTTGCTGTTTAAATAAAAAAACCAAAACTCAAATTATATAAGTTTTTGTAATAATACTTTTAAAACCAATTATTGGAATTCCCCTTTTGTCATTATTTTGGGTTCCTCACCTAAAATCAAACATAATAGGAATGACTGAAATTTAAATTTTATGAGATATTAACACAGTTTATCATATGTTCATAAGCTACAAAAATCTGTAAATAGAAGTTCAACATTTTAAATAAATGATGGCTATATGGACTCCATTATTTTCTAAATTTCCTACATCTTTGAGCTGCAGCAGTGTTTTTGTATGTGGAGTCAATAGCAGCATTGGTGTCTTGGCATTCATGGGAACTGTTCGTATTAGTCTTTGTCAAGTGATTGATAAGTAAGAACAACTCACCTTTACTTGATCTGAGTAATCCACCATTATATTTATTTTTCTCCTGTGTTTTGTTGCTTTATGACGCATAATGTACCGCAGTGTACTCATAGTGTGTTGCTATGTAAAAATATTTTTACAGCAGTGGATTATTTAATTAAACAGTACAATGTAGCGCATCTTACAAAACAATAATAAAACAATGCTTAAAAACATTTCTGTAGTGCAGTGTGAAATGCATTTCACATAAACCTGATTGTCAATACATATCAATTTTTTTTAGGATTGAATGTCCATTTCCTATCCATCTTGTAAAAATATCAAATATATTTTAAACTATAAATATATTTATATTTTAAATATATTTATATTTACACCTGAAGAAGGCTTCACAGCCGAAACGTGTTTTCTCTCTTTTCTTTTCAGCATGGAATAAGCCTATTACTTGTTCCTATATTTAAATTAGGTGGTCACATTCACTTTCAATACCCATCTTCTTCAGTATTGTTTTTTAATGTTTGATTTTTATTGGGCATATTTGAATTACAATTTGCAGAAGTGGTAGGGCTGAGTTTACAACAAATTTGAAATAAAAGAGCAAAGAAGTTAAAATAGAAACTTCAAAAGTTGAAGAAAAAAAAATCACCTGGCACTTGTAGTGTTTATGAACCACATTATGATATAAATTTCATGTCCTACATACCTCACTTAGCATCTTATTTTATGTCTCATATGCCAGGCTATTAACTACAGAAGCGCATTGCTGCCACCAAAGAAAACAATCCTTGCCCTTATCTCGTAATTATGACAGTTACCTCGTAATTACAAGTTAGTAATTCTTGCGTACTTTATGTGATAATGCGATAATACAAGTGTCATATAATACCTGTATCGCTATATGCAGACTTTCATTTTTAAGCAGTGGAACCGATTGCACATATGACTGTTCATAATGAAACCATCATTGCTTTGATCTCTAAATCCCCAAAAAATGGTCCTCATAATGAGTCTGTTCATATTTCATTATGGCTAAGCCCCAGTTGAAAGTAAATCCAGACATTGACATGATCATTAAACTGAAAGTGTCAGCCAAGTTCATGGTAGCTTCTAGATGTGTTAAGTGCACAATGTAACCTTGCTAGATACTTTTCTCATCATTATGAGATAAGGGGGCATTTTTTTTCCCTTGGTGGCAGCAGTGCGCTTCTGTAATTTACCATATCATACATAAAGCAATTTCCAGAGTTCAAGAAGAAAACAGGAGAAGCACAGTTAATGCTACTTCTTAAGATTTCAGTTTTCTTAATTTGTGGAAATTTCAGAGATGAAGATGCTAGGCTAAAAAAAATAAAGAATAAAGTCCTGTACCCTCACTTTAACATAATCTCAAGGCAAATCATAAACCTCACCACACCCAGGGTATACTCATTGTAAAGCCTCAAATTTCATTATATCCAAGTTAGCATTCTAGAATTTTCATTTTATTCATTCTGCAGATGCAGCCATTCAAAGTATGCGGCACAGACACGTACCGCGAGTAACTGGCTACGGCCTCGCGCATCGTGACGTGCGTTGACGTAAAATAACGCGGTATGTGATTGGTTGACCGACAGGGGCACTCGTGGTGCGTTGGTCGGTCGTAGAAAGATTGAAATGTCTTTACTGTGCCCGTTTTAGTCTTGAATATTTATATGGAATTTTACCACTGAAGGGAAGACACAATATACAGATGCAGCCATTCAAAGTGCGCGGTACAGACACGTACCGCAGGTAATTGGCTGCGGTGTTGCGTATCATGACGCAAGATGACGTTGGGTACCGCGGTACGTGATTGGTTGACGGACAGGGGCACTCGTCGTCCGTTGGTCTGTCGTAGAAAGACTTACTGTAAACGTCTTTATTGTGCCCGTTGTAGATATTGAATTTTACCACTGAAGGGAAATCTTAGTAGCTGAGCATAAAAAGAATAGGAGCATACTGTAACGCGTGTGAAGGCCATAAACGATATTAATTTTGGAACATAAACATACAGTATATAGCTGGTCTTGGTACTTTAAAGAAAAAAAAATACACACCAGTATTCCATTTCTCCCTAAACATTTTAAGCATCGAAGTCTTTAACTAACGTGATACCAGAGTCAACAAGCATACTTTTTAGAATTTGATTAAAAGGGAATATAATATGGAATCGCGTATCTAAAGAAATTAATAACGATATAATTATATTCATGTACAAGAATAGCACACGCTGTACAATGTCTGATGATACTGTTTCTGTAGTGCTTTTTCAACACTCAGCATGTGACCTTGCCAGTGGCGCTGTGGGATAGGTTCCCGACTTATACATCACACGTTGGGTGTTCGAATCCAGCTGGAGCCATTACTTTTTTTTTAACAAAACATTTCTTTGAAAAAATAAAATAGGGTTAGTGTTAGGGTTACTGTCAAACTTTAAATCAACAATTGATTTAAGGACAATCTGTCAAAGTGCAATGAAATACAATATTGTTGTTGTTTTTATTGTTGTTTTTATCCTGTTGTACTGCGTTTTGAGAAGCCACCTTTAAAGGCGCTATATAAAAGCACTGATTCTTATGGAATGTGTTTTCTTCTTTTTTTCAGCATGGAATAAACCTATTACTTGATTCTTATGGATGCCTGGTTCCGCCGGGGATTAAAAAAAAAAACCATGGAATCGCGTATCTAAGGAAATAGCGGTATAACCTTATTCATGCACAAACAGTGGCATGTTACATTTTTAATTTGGGTGTCTCCTCTTGCCAGAAAGCTCTAAATTGCATTTTGAGTGTGGTTTTTGACTTTTTTTAAATTACAACCCATAAATAAAGCTGATACTGTTTAGACTTTTAATTATTTTAAACTGTATTACAGCAGCACAATGCACAATGCAACGTAAATCGCTATCTTTGTCTTCTGCGTAATAATGTTCACCTCTCTGTCCATCAAATTAACAATAGTAATAATAATGAACTTTATTGTATATAGCCCCTTTAAAGGTGGCTCCTCAAAGCGCTTTACAGGATAAAAACAATAACAACAATACTGTTAAGCTGGGCAAATTTTTTTTAAAAAGAAATACAAAATGAGATATAATGATGTGTTCTGGCTTAGAAATTAACGAAGAGCAGAATGAAGGTCATAAAGGTCATAAATGATATTAATTTTGGAATATCAATATATTATGTAAACTGTATGTTGCTGTTATTGGTATTTTAAAGAAAAAATACTGTAAAATCCTGGGTTCAGTAAAATGTTTCAGGTATTCATGTGAAGCACAGCAGAGCTTTCACTGGCCGATTATCAAACTTTATTGATAAAACAAAAATGATCTGACCAAACCAGAAAAAGAAAAAAAGAATCAAGAATAACAGACACAGCGCGAGCCTGCATTCTCTCCTCAACCGTCCACACCACACTTTTCCCTGGGTCAGAGATTAAATAAAACTTCACTCGCACCAAACAAATTACCACACACTGAACACTGAACTTGTTAACCCAAATATGTCTCACAATACTTTTATGGTACATTACTTTGCTAAAATGTATTTGAAAATAAAAACTATTACAAACGCCAGCAGAGAGAGAGACACACACACAGTTCTTCATTGTCAAAAAGTAATTGTATTTTACTTTGTCAGCACCCAGACAAACGCAAACGCGTTATTAATGAAATGCTTTTATTCATTCTTAATCGAACTCACCAGTTGTCATCTGTTGTTGAAGCTCTGTGAGACTAGACTCACACATGGCTAGACTTCACTATTTAACCATGAAATTATGTTTATGTTTATCAATCTTCCTTGTTATGCACTGAGAATGATAAGCACCCCAAACACGAGGGCGGCGTAGCGGTCGGCTATGGCTTTCCCATCTATACCGATGCACTGCAAGTACAACCCCCCCTCCTTCTCTTGAGCGATGGGCAACAGTTGGATATCTGGGAGAATTGTTCGTTCCACTGGCGTCTGTGAATTCCGCTGTGTAAACGGTGCTTCCTGAAGGGAGATAGACGACGGGGACAGCATTAGCCAGGTCCTGGGCAGTGGTGAGCAGAGAAGCAGGGGTGGAGTGTCCTGAGGTGGTGTATGCTCTGTGGGGGGCAGAGCTTCCGCCAGGCATTGCAACCTGTGCGGTGGGGGAAGGCACTCATCGGGAGACAGCTGCTCAAGCGTTTGACTGCCGGTACACACTGTCTTCGGCTTCTGCATCTTCAGGAGTGTCTCTAACCTCCCAGTCCTCCCCTGTAATGCGTCGTACTGCTCCCGGTGCTGCCGAAAAGTCTCCATACAGGTGCTGCTTCTACAGGTTGGCACCCTTGCCAGCGGCCGAGAGCAGAGTGCATTGCACTTTGACAGATTGTCCTTAAATCAATTGTTGTCAGAATATCCCCACCTCCAAACAAGAGCAAAATTGCAACGATTTTATTAACTGGCTGTTTCAGTAACTTAAAGTATATATTTAAAGTAATAATTTAACGATATATATAAATGTTTTAAGATATGTTTATGTTGTGAATGTCTGTAGATTGTATCTTATTTTTAGTTTTTGTTTTGTTTATAAGGGAGAGTGTCATAGAGACGACTCCCTTCCCTCCCATCCTGATTTAAATACTTTTATTTTTTCACAATCTGGCAATGCCAGACAGAATTCACATTTGCTGCAGCCAAATTGCTTTAATCAATTATCGCGCCCGGCTCCTCAATGAAATCGCTTTAACATGCTAATGCGTTGGTGTAACGGTCCGGGCGTGGCAAGCTTCTAATGTCTCCCGACTACGGTGAAAGGAACCCGTCTTTCATTGGAAGACAATGAACATATTCTACCCATACATGAGAATATAATGCTGGTGCGTGGGCGCGGTGGGGTGCTGTACCAGCTGTAAAAAAAAAGTTGTTACAAAAAAAGTCAATTGAGTGTCCATAATATTGCAGTAAGTGAAAAGACCACGGGCATTCTTCCTCCCCCTACATTCTCAGAGTAGAATAGAATTTATTATTAGCACAATTTATTACAGTGCTAAATTGAATATTATTGATTACTAATAATTTATGCTAACACCTAGCTTTCTTAACGTGAGAAGTACTACCGTAAGTAAGTACTGTACTTACTGGGTTTTGGAGGGGGGGTGTCTTTCGCTGGAAATCTTGCCTCCTTCTACTTTGAAAATACCTCTGAAACCAGTTTAATTCATCACGGCCAGCACTTCCGCAGAGAGTGATGAAAACCGCGCTGCGCCAGGCGAATGCACATCAATATGTTTGACTTTTGGGCTCAGGTTAACATGTTCAGTGTGTGGTAATTTGTTTGGTGCGAGTGAAGTTTTATTTAATCTCTGACCCAGGGAAAAGTGTGGTGTGGACGGTTGAGGAGAGAATGCAGGCTCTTGCTGTGCCCGTTATTCTTGATTCTTTTTTTCTTTTTCTGGTTTGGTCGGATAGTTTTTGTTTTTGTTTTATCAATAAAGTTTGATAATCGGCCAGTGAAAGCTCTGTTGTCCTTCACATGAATGCCTGAAACATTTTACCGAATTCAGGATTTTACAGTATTTTTTCTTTAAAATACCATTTACAGCAACATACAGTTTACATAATATGTTGATGTTCCAAAATTAATATCGTTTATGACCTTTATGACCTTCGTTATGCTCTTCGTTAATGTCTAAGCCGGAACACATCATTATATCTCATTTTTTATTTCTTTAAAAAAAAAAATCGTTTTCCCAGCTTAACAGTATTGTTGTTATTGTTTTTATCCTGTAAAGCACTTTGAGGAGCCACCTTTAAAGGCGCTATATACAATAAAGTTCATTATTATTACTATTGTTAATTTGCTGGAAAGAGAGGTGAACATTATTACGCAGAAGACAAAAATAGCGATTTACATTGCATTGTGCATTGTGCTGCTGTAATACTGTTTAAAATAATTAAAAGTCTAAACAATATCAGCTTTATTTATGGGTTGTAATTTAAAAAAAGTCAAAAACCACACTCAAAATGCAATTTAGAGCTTTCTGGCAAGAGGAGACACCCAAATTAAAAATGTAACATGCCACTGTTTGTGCATGAATAAGGTTATGCCGCTATTTCCTTAGATACACGATTCCATGTTTTTTTTTTAAATCCCAGGCGGAACCGGGCATCCATAAGAATCAAGTAATAGGTTTATTCCATGCTGAAAAAAGAAGAAAGAAAACACATTCCATAAGAATCAGTGCTTTTTAATAGCGCCTTTAAAGGTGGCTTCTCAAAATGCAGTACAATAGGATAAAAACAACAATATTGTATTTCATTGCAGTTTGACAGATCGTCTTTAAATCAATTGTTGATTTAAAGTTTGACAGTAACCCTAACACTAACCCTATTTTATTTTTTCAAAGAAATGTTTGTTAAAAAAAAAGTAATGGCTCCGGCTGGATTCAAACACCCAATGTGTGATGTATAAGTCAGGAACCTATCCCACAGCGCCACTGGCAAGGAGTGTTAAAAAAGCACTACAGAAACAGTATCATCAGACATTGTACAGCTTGTGCTATTCTTGTGTTGCGGTACATGAATATAATTATACCATTATTAATTTCTTTAGATACGCGATTCCATATTATATTCCCTTTTAATCAAATTCTAAAAGTATGCTTGTTGACTCCGGTATCACGTTAGTTAAAGACTTCGATGCTTAATGTTTAGGGAGAAATGGAATACTGGTGTGTATTTTTTCTTTAAAGTACTGAGACCAGCCATATACTGTATGTTTATGTTCCAAAATTAATATCGTTTATGGCCTTCACACGTGTTACAGTATGCTCCTATTCTTTTTATGCTCAGCTACTAAGATTTCCCTTCAGTGGTAAAATTCCATATAAATATTCAATACTTAAACGGGCACAGTAAGACATTAAATATACATATACATACTGTATACAGTACAGTTTGCATACAGCAATATGTTTATTTTCCTAAATCAATCTCTTTTATGAGCATGTGAAAGGCATGGTGAATCGGAGATTCTCAAAAATTACTGTACTTTGCATGATTGGAAACAAATGCGTGATTGCGAAATGCTGTGGTGTTACTTTTACAAGGACGGTCAATGAAAAAAAGAATATGGACCAGGGCAATACTTTGAGTCAACAGCTTGTCCAAGGTCATTCATTATAAATACTATTAGTAATATCTTCGTTAAAGACTTTGATGGCGACAGCTGAAACATGAGAGGTTGAGCTTTATTAGCTCCACCTTGCGGAAATTCCGGATACTATTATTTTACTTGCGGTACCACGTGGTATTATGAGGTATTATGCGAGAATTTACGGTAACTCGCGGTAGGCTGCGTCAAACGCACCGCAAAATAATGTGGTATCACCTGCTTGTTTTGAATGGCTGCATCTGTATGTTGGTTTTGTGGACACAGGAATGAATGAATCAGTCTAATTAAGTAGACTGATCTGTAGCCCACTGATCCAAAACTCAATTTGTTTGACTAACCTCATGCCTGTAGGTATTTGTAACAACATTAAATCTAAATGAAATTAAAGCAAGTATTAATAATACCACAGCACATTCCTAAATTTCGTTGTGACTGTTCACAATCACATATTAAACTGCTATTTAATATGATGCATTTTAACATTTCGTTTTTTTCTGTGTTGCAGACACAGAAGCTGAGAGAAGTGCTTTAAAAGAACATGTGTATCCTAAATTAAGAGAATTCTGCAGGGAAAACTATGGAATTGAGTTCCAGGTATGTGGACTTTTTCATTATCTTTCATGCTTTTGTGAGTCTCGATAAATAAAATCATACACACGCAACTACAAAGTTCTGAAATTCTGAAATGCAATTGCTGCTACAATGACCTTTTAAAACCGCCTTTTAAAAGTTGAAAAAAAAAATGTATTGTATGTCTTCTAATTGTTCCGTGATACACAGTTTTTTTTATTGACTTTTTAGCACTGTATCTTTCATTTCATTTTCTGTTTGTGGTTGAATAGTTGAATAAAATAAAAAAGAAGTTTGATCTTGATTGTAGTCATCAAAATCTTAATGAAGATAGAGTGAAATGGATTTGATCTATTTTTGATCTAATCTGACTGTTTCAATAATTGACATAAGGAAGGATGCATTGATTTTACAGTTGAGTACTTCTGTTTAATTCATGGTTTACAAATGCAGCTGTCACAGTACAGTGATTTTAACATCCTAATTACACAATATGAGCAGTACAATGTACTTTCATTACAGCTTGTTAAGTGTTTTCTACATCTTGCAGATCTACTTCACCTGACCCACATCAGTTTCTCTAGTTAAGGCACAGCTTGGTTCACAAGGAGTTAACATGTTTATTATGATGTACTGTAGCAGTGCATCATGGATTATGCTTTATTAATTTTTCTTCAGGAAAGTTGATGTGAGTTGTATATAGACCTGTTATCAGAGTAATGTCTGTTCAGTCTGTGACTCAGTGTTGTGCTGTGAAATAAATGGTAAATAACAAAAACAAAACCTCCATGGTCCCCTGGAGTAAGTTATCACAGCCTTAGTTCTCATGTGTCTCATGGCTAAGATAAGAAAACAAATTATAAGGAAGACAATTAGAAAAAAATGGCAGGAGTAAGAGAGTGAGTTGAGTGGGTATACACTTGTCTGCTATTACTATACTCTAATTTATTGCAGTACAATAGTGCAGCATTTCTAATGGTTATTAAAACAGTTTAAAATGTAAAATGCACTCTACTAAGAATGAAAAAACAAACTCTAGTACAGGGTATTTTATAATTAAATGTATTGTTTGCACAATCTGAATTATTGATGAAAGACGATCCTTTCCAGTTTCCAGAGATTCCAGTACTCACTTTTATTAAAAATACGTAGAAAACCAATGTTTTTTAAAGCTATGCCTGAAATAGTTAACAGATATCACAAGACTCTTACTATGGAAATGCTATGGAAATGTATCTATATTTATTTTTTTCTCAAATGCAACATACCTCACATGCAAAAATGTGACTCATATCACATAAAAAGTTATAAATGTGTTTATTAACAGTAATAATACTATTTAGCATCTCTTTTTCATGAAAAGTACAGTTTTAAGTTATCCAGTTAAAACAACTCAAGTTTAAACAATTTGACTAAGAGTTTACACCAAACTTCAGTAGGCAGGAGTATCAAGCATCAAATCCTTCATTTATGAAAAACCTTGGCAAAAAATGTGTGTATCTTAATCTAGTGACCATGAATTATGAGGAAAAAATGTGTTGTAATTGCAAGGAGCTATACTGTAGCTGTCACGATTGTAGTCCCTCCCCTTAAGGGCGCTCCGGCTCTTTCACTTTCGTGTTGATTTTGTGCACCTGCTCCCTTTTCCTGCCTCCCTACTTAAACCAGACGCTCCAGATCCCAGACTCGCTTGGTACGGGAACCAATGCAGAGCCCGGAACAGAGTGAGCGTCTGGCTTAAGTAGGGAGGCAGGAACAGGGAGTAGGTGCACAAAATCAACACGGAAGAGAAAGAGCCGGAACGCCCTTAAGGGGGAGGGACTACAATCGTGACAGTAGCCTCTGCAAAAGCTTGGGAAGATGCCTGACAAAGAATCGCCGCTACATGTGAAAGTTAATTGTGAAATAAAATGAAATCTCAAATTAAAACAAAAAAAAAGTCACAATAGCACACCTGTTTTGGAATGACCTAATTTACATTATGGCATTGAAGTGGAGCCCCTCTTAAAATATTATGTAGTTATGCAATATTGATTTTATGCAGAAATTTATTAATTTACAGTAGCTGTATCACAATGGGAGGACCTGGCAGAAGATTAAGACACAATATACAGATGCAGCCATTCAAAGTGCGAGGTACAGACACGTACCGCAGGTAATTGGCTGCGGTGTCACGTATCATGACGCAAGATGACGTTGGGTACCGCGGTACGTGATTGGTTGACCGACAGGGGCACTCGTGGTCCGTTGGTCTGTCGTAGAAAGACTTACTGTAAACGTCTTTATTGTGCCCGTTGTAGATATTGAATTTTACCACTGAAGGGAAATCTTAGTAGCTGAGCATAAAAAGAATAGGAGCATACTGTAACGCGTGTGAAGGCCATAAACGATATTAATTTTGGAACATAAACATACAGTATATAGCTGGTCTTGGTACTTTAAAGAAAAAAATACACACCAGTTTTCCATTTCTCCCTTAACATTTTAAGCATCGAAGTCTTTAACTAACGTGATACCGGAGTCAACAAGCATACTTTTAGAATTTGATTAATAGGGAATATAATATGGAATCGCGTATCTAAAGAATTTAATAACGGTATGATTATATTCGTGTACTGCGACAGGGCTGTGCAGGGCTGTTTCGCCTCCCTGTTCATGCGAGCTGTCTTGTAGCCTACTGGTCTACGTGCGTGACTAACAACTGGCAGGTTGTGTGTTCGAATCCAGCTGGTGCTGGACTTTTCTTTTAACAAACATTTCTTCGAAAAAATAGAATAGCGATATTATGGACAATCAATTGACTTTTATATTTCAAAATATCGCAACATGATCGATTCTAAGTCATTTTTGATAACAATGAATAGTCACCTTCTTCCCTTCTGACAACGGTCCCTGCTTCTGCTTCCTGCTTCTATTGTGTGTGTGTGTGCAACAGAGTAAATTTTTATAGAGAAATGGAGGCTGGACAGTATGCGTTTCAATATAAACATTTATATTGATTTAAATCGTGTTCTGATTTAAATCGCAAACGCGTGTTTAATTATATGTGTTTTTTAATCATAATCAGGCTAATGCAACATAAATTGATACAGTATCTTTGTCTTCTAAGTATCTTAATAAACTTTCAGCATAGCTTTCTACCCGTCAAGATTTATATTTCTTGGGATTTTGGGATCAAACGTGGAAGGATTAGATTGTAATCGTTTTTATTTGTCAAATACGTGATTGTATTTCTGAATGTTATGTGACACCTACAGCCACAATACAAAATCAAATATATCAAACCATTATACTCTCGCAAATTCCTCCAATTATCATAATCCCGCCCCTTATGCAAAACCAAACCCTCCTCCCATCCCAGTTTATCCTCTTTATCATCCTCAAAATCTACCTCGATTTTCAATTTAAAGCATTACTGCTTACTGGGTTTTGAGGGGGGGGAGGTGTCTTTCGCTGGAAATCTCGCCTGCTTCCACTACTCAACCCCCTCTCTGCCGGAGTGCTGGCTGTGACGAATTAAACCGGTTTCACAGGTATTCAAAGTAGGAAGTACAGTGTTAAGTGGTAGCTGGGCTACTCCCTCAATAGAATCGCTTTAACATGCTAATGCGTTGGTTTAACAGTCCGGGAGTGGCAAGCTTCCAATGTCAACTCGACTCGATTGGAAGACAATGAACGTATTTTAGCCCTAAATGAATTAATAGCAAACATGGTTTACATAAAATACATTTTTCCAAGAAAGTTTATAATAATACGATCTATAGTTGAAATCTGAGCCTAAATATAAAGGAAAAGCATTTTCAGAGAGCAATCACGCTGTGTTTATGTAGAAAAAGCGATTAGGTTTATGAGCAATCTAATTACCTATTCGCTTAAAACGCTATATAAAATAAAGTTTATTTAGAGATGAATGATCAGTGTCGCAGTTTAAATAATTTTCGTAGGAGGGCTTGGACAGATTCCAAGTGCATTTTTGCAATTTACGTTGCAATTTAGAGCTTTCTGGCAAGAGGAGACACCCAAATTATAATGTAACATGGCACTGTTTGAGCATGAACAAAGTTATACTGCAATTTTCCTTAGATACGCGATTAAAAAAAATTTTTTTTGAATCCCCCGCGGAACACACTCCATAAGAATCAGCGCTTTTATACAGTATATCGCTTTTAAACACATATATTTAAACACGCGTTTACGATTTAAATCAAAACGCGATTCAAATCAATATAAATGTTTATTTTGTAACACATAGGTGACTATTCATTGTTATTAAAAAGACTTAAATTCAATCATGTTGTGATATTAAGAAATATAAATTTGTTTGGTGCGAGTGAGGTTTTATTTAATCTCTGACCAAGGGAAACGTTTCATTTTTTCAAAGGAATGTTTGTTAAAAAATAAAGTCATAGTTCCATGGGATTCAATCACATTTATACATTTTAGAAACGTTTCATCCATACAAACACCACAAAACTATTCTCGATTGTATTTCTGAATGGTATGTAACACTTAGTTCACTGTTTAAAATACATCTAATTAAGAAAGTTAGGTGTTAGCATAAACTATTAGCAATAATATTAAATTTAGCACTGTAATAAGTTGTTGCACTTTCCCCCGCATCTTGTAAAAATATATTTTCATTGTTCAAATATACATTAAATCTGACTATCATATAATAAGTTAAATACAAAACTAAAGAAAAAATAGGGTTAAATATAATTCAAAATATTTTGCTAACAATGTTAACTGTTTATAAATAATAAATTGTATTAATTAAAGAGTAGGATGGCACAGTTGTTAGTATGCTTTTTGTTTTGTTTTCTTTTTAATAAATACAACACTAGTACCTGATGTCTCAGTGGCTTTCAAAATTAAATTATGCATGCAAACCTGTGAACTAGAAAGATAACTAAGATATCCATCCATTTATAATGGTGGGAAAGTGGTTAGCATTGCTATCTTGGAGCACTGGGGTCCTAGGTTCAATTCCTGCCATCCTGTGTGTGTGGGGTTTGCATGTTCTCTCTGGGTTACATGGTTTTTCTCCATATGTGTGATATGACTCCCTCTCGCACTCCAAAACATACTGGTAAGTTAATTGGTTTATGGGAAAACTGGCCCTGGTGTGTGTGTGTTTGTGTCTGTCTGTCCTGTGATGGACTGGCGCTATGTCCAGGGTGTATTCTGCCTTGTGTCCGTTGCTTACTGGGATAGGCTCCAAATCCTCTGTACTGGATAAAGAGATTAGAAATGGATGGAAGTAAAGGCACTGTGTGGATTGAACTATACACAGTGTTAGAAACCCACTATGAAATGGCAGCATCTCACTGAGAATAAAATATTTTATAGTGCTGGCTTAAGGAAACAGCCTTTCCACCTCTCTTGCACATCAGTATCCATACCTAGTTATTTAAACAAATTGCCTCTAATTATAAACATCTTAATATGCTGGCTCTGTGGATCCGCATCAGCTATGTTTGCCTATTCCTTCAATTCATGTGCATCCAACACACAGTTCAACGCTAACAACTACACAAAATCTAAAATACAATCCTCATTTCAGTATCTATGTAAACATACAGTCTGTTAACTTCATCATCTTCATCAAAAGTATGCCTAACCCCATTAGGAAGTGTTCTTGTTATCAGTGTATTCCTCAGCTATCCCAAAATTATCTTCTTCTTACCAACATCTCTAGTCTTTTATCCTGCAATAACTCAGCCAACACTTAAATCTCCAAAAGCTGCTTGTGTTAATTTCTTGAAATCACAAATATCATGTATAACTGGCCATGTAATACTCTGCATTGTGGAATAATAGTTTATTTTAAAGGGAACTAGAGAAACTAAGAACTAGAGAAATCAAGAAAGGCTTTTTTTTTCTAGAATTAATAAATGCACATCCTGTTCACTGGGGAAATTAAATCCACACTGAGCAATCTTCAATATGTTCAGAATATGACAGCAAGAATCCTATCAGGGATGCATTACACCTGTTTTCAAGTCCTTGCATTGGTTATCTATCAGGTTTCGAGTCAACTTCAAAATCCTCATCCTCATTCAGTACCTACAGTATATGGCTTATTATCTGTCTACTCCCCACCTTTGTCCGTCTGACTCTGGTCTTCTACCTGTCCTCAAGAACATCTACATTCTGTGGGTGACAGGGTCTTCTCTAGCTGCACCCCAGAGCTCTCAATTTGTATTCCCAGTGATATCAGTCACGTACCCTGAGTGCATTTAAATCTAACCTCAGAACCTTTCTTTTCAGAAGACTTAGTGTCTGTATCTGCTTCATTTTCTAATTTTGGTAGCACCTCTAACTGCTTGTCTTTCTTATATGTATTTACTTTGTAATCTGTGGTCCTTTTATCTGTTTTTATATCTACTGTATTGCTTTGAGATGCCACTTTTAAAGGTGATATATAAAATAAAGTTTTTTATTATTGTTATAGAGAAACATGATCAGTTTTCCCTGGTTCAGATAAAAAGATCTAAAGCATACTAGTTTGTCACTCTTCTCATTCCCTTTGCTAAATAACTTTCATACTAATCTGATCAATCTAACTGCCTGTTTTCTGTGCTTTCTCTATCCTGCTAGATTTGCAATTATTCTGAAAATTTTCTTCTTGAAATAACTCATTTCTAAATACCTTTTTTCACTGTTAACATCTTGCAGCAACTCTGCAACAAAATATACACTTAGCACAGTTCATCCTGCTACCAACATTGAATAAAAAAAATCTTATGATTTCTATATTTATGTCTTTATTTAGTGGTTTCATTAGTGACAAATGCTAAACTTTCTTGGAAAAATGTATTTTATGTGTTGCGGAAAAAACTGACTTGCTTTAACAAAGTATGTTTACAAATCCTTTCACCTGGCAATCTACCTGAATGCCCAACTATCTGAGAAGCCCTCCATGAAACCATGGTTGCTATTAATTCATTTAGGGCTCATTGACAGAATTGCTGTTTTTTATGCATGCTAATTTTTTGATTCCTCACTCTGTTTCATGTTTATAGATAAGACTTTATTGATCGGGAAGGGAAATTGATGTACATGTTCATGTACATGATGAACATGTTTGCATGTTCTTTTGTAACATACACCTTTTTGTGATTTTTTTGTATATCTAAGCACGTGTTCCTGCATCCCTCTTCTGCACTATAGGCATGGCTTTTTTTCTGTTTGCTCCATTTCTAAAACTTTTTGCTCATGTGCATTTTTGTATTTTTTTACACCTCTAGCACTTTAACGTCCTGAATTTTCATTTGCCTTAATTTGTAGAATGAATTTGAGATTTAGCCTTAAAAATCTTAAGTTTTCAATATCTTTTGTTTCTTGTCCTACAACTGTTATTATTGATCACCGAATTATTGTTCTTGACATGACTTCATTCAGCCTTTCCTGAACGTCTATGACAGGCAGAGAGAGTGCTGTTTCTGGTGCGATCTTTTGCAGCTGACATTTCACTGTTTTAAACGAACAAGAAATTAGATTGCTCATAGATCACTTATCCTATATAAACACAGCGTAATTGCCCTCCGAAAATCCTCTTTTACTTGTTCGTTTTAGAGACTTTGATCGAAACTGATTTTAGATGTCAGAAAGGATTAATTTTCTCTGTATTTCCTACATTGCTTTGTCGAGATTTTAACTTTATATCTAACTTTATATCTAGGCTCAGATTTCAACTATAAATCGTACAGTAATTAAAAGCAGTAAATACTGATGTTTTGCGCCCTCTTACCACAAAAATATATATGTTTTGTAGCTGGGATGAACTTTATTTCGTACGCGTAGCTACTACCATTCGGACACGAAGCGGTTAAAGATGGCGGCAAATCAGACACCCAGAGATGGGGGGGGGTGTCTTCTCGCCTCCATAACTAAAATGCCAAATAGGAGTGGCTTAAGCGACATACACAGTCGTGTAACTGACAGTTTGAGGTAGCCTATCGTGTAAATTTCGCTTTGTTGCTGATAGGTTAAGCTTTCGAAACTCTGCCCCAAAGTCATGTGACTGATTTTTCGCCCTGTTTCGTTGGTTAAACGCAATGATCACAAGCACCACCATGGTAACTGGGTTGTGTAGTTTTTAATTCCGTTTGAATTATAACTGTACGTACTGTCTTCATATTTGGCCAGGGCTTTAAAGAGAAGGCACGCCAAAAAATTTCGGTGCCGTCGTCTCCGCTTTAAAGGTACCCCCGTGCTGGAAGAATTTGACCTCGGAACGTTTGCCCAGCGTACTCCTAGGTACTGTAACTGTCGTGTGGATAGTTTCACAAGAATCAGACAAAGGTTTAAGCATCGCTTGTTCTAGATAAAACTGCAAAAAAAACAAAACAACAACCCATAATGTACTTCTTTGCGGCTCTGTTTGCCCAAATCATATATTCACAACGTGAAATCTAGAAAATAATATTACGTAACCAAAATCCGCAATATGGAAACAGAACCTGTGTAATTGTTGATAGATGATGTACTCGTAACATTTTTACAAGACGAACTACAACATTTAAAAAATGACTTGTATGTACTTGATATCTCTAATCAATCCACGGGGACATTGTTAAAAGCAGAGTCCCAGCACAAAACGAAACTAAAACGCATACTGTTTCGCGCTTCTTATTAGTTGCTCAAAAGTAATTTGACCGTATGAAATGCATAATATAAACCTAGAAACATATACGTGAGCAGTATTTACGCACTGTAGTATCGGTGTTAAGACATACCTCTCAAATACTATAAATCAAGTTAAAAATATCTCAAGACCGATTCTGGTCATAATGAAACCATGTTTCGTGTATGTTTTCTTTAAAGTACCGAGACCAGCCATATACTGTATGTTTATGTTCCAAAATTAATATCGTTTATGGCCTTCACACGCGTTGCAGTATGCTCCTATTCTTTTTATGCTCAGCTACTAAGATTTCCCTTCAGTGGTAAAATTAGATATGAATATTCAATACTTAAACGGGCACAGTTAAGACATTAAATATACATATACATACTGTATACAGTACAGTTTGCATACGGTAATATGTTTATGTTCCTAAATCAATCTCTTTTATGAGCATGTGAAAGGCATGGTGAATCACTGTACTTTGCATGATTGGAAACAAATGCGTGATTGCGAAATGCTGTGGTGTTACTTTTACAAAGACGGTCAATGAAAAAAAGATTGTTGACCAGGGCAATACTTTGAGTTTACACTTACAGCTTGTCCAAGGTCATTCATTATTAATACTATTAGTAATATCTTCGTTAAAGACTTTGATGGCCACAGCTCAAACATGAGAGGTTGAGCTTTATTAGCTCCACCTTGCGGAAATTCCGGATACTATTATTTTGCTTGTCGTATTATAGGAGAATTTACGGTAACTAGCGGTATTTACCGGTAACTCGCGGTATTTACCGGTAGCTTGCGGTAGACTGCGTACAGCGTACCGGAAAATAATGTGGTATCGCCCGCGCATTTTGAATGGCTGCATCTGTACGAGTATCACCAGAGGGACTGTACAATACAGTGTAGTTCAATCCTCTGAATGAAAAATGTTGAGTAATTTTAGGCAAGACGAAACATGAGTAAGATTGAAGGAGGACTGGAGGAAGAATAATCATTATCATCAGTACAATTAAAAATGTATTCCTTTATTAGTATATTGTCTGTTTTCCCCACATTTTGTGTTATGAATCAAGTAATATAGGTGAGTGCTTCCCTAAGTTACAGAAGTCTTTTTTTACCAGGTAATAATGTCTCTTGTGTAATCAATACTTGTATTTTATTCAGCTAGAATTTTATTTTTTAACTGTACATTGATGCTGTGAATCTTCTATTAAAAAAACATCCTCCTTCGGCCCTGTGGGATATACAGTCCAGAGCTCCTGTTACATTATGAAATACTGCAAGAAATTTTCAGATCATGGTGCATAGCTACAGGGAACAGAAGCTACATTTGGATAGAATTATATATGAGAATATTACCAGGTTTGGTGGTATTCAATAATGTATGGGTGGTAAATGTTATTAATGCACACAAGAACTGTTTTAGTTTTAGTGTAAAGTCCAATTTCCTTATTGCATGACACATTGTCACTTTAATGAAATGCAATATCAATACAGTAAAAAAATTGCACCTTTCACAAAGAATTTCAACCCATTATGCACAGAGTTTGAGTTTCTTTTAAAGCGGAGCTATGACAAGCTATGACAGTCTGCTTAAACAGTATCTTTCAAATAAAAATTAGCTAGCTACAAAGGGTGATCTTGAAAATTGATCTTGATGATTCGAGCTCTTAACATCAAAGTCAGGATACGTTTGACTAACCTGCCCTGGAGCATGTTAAGAGTATAGGATATGTTGCTTCGTGAGACTGAAAATCCAGACTTTTGTCAACATGTTCACAAAAGTCATCCGGTTAACTTGGTAATCTTTACGAAACTTGCATATAAACATGCATTAGTCTGTTTTATCACATACAGTATATACATAAAGTAACTTCACAACAAGTTTTTAGCTACTTTTTGGGCTGCTGTATTGAATAAATAGTATTAAAAGTCCTATGTAGGAGTTAATAAAGTCCTACTTAGGAAATAAAAAGTCCTGATTGGAAGAAAAAAATCCTATGTTTGTTTTTTTTCCCCCTGTGATACCAGGACACTGCTGTAAATAGTAAAAAAACCTAACAAAGTAAATAAAAAATAAGTAAGACATTATGGCATGAAGAAATAAAAATGCATATTTGATTTATGACAATACCACAATTGTCACAGTAGCTGCATATTGTTTTCATTGTGAGTATGGTAAGACTGAACTTTTGTAGTAATAGTGTATACTCAACCACATCACTGGTAAAGCATTGGTGTATGAGTCACAATATTAAACAGTAGAATTGCATTTATATTCGCTATTGTATTAACAGTTACGACAGATACAAATTCTGAAACACATATGAAATCTGCAGATCTGGTTTTGGTGGGTTGCCTGAGCCCGCAGTCAATAATGTATGTATCCCACCCCATTGTAAGTACTTTCAAACACGAGACTTGAATCACGTGTCCGAAACATCAGGAGAAGGTATAAAACAGGTCTTATGATATAGTGATACTCACCACACCAACACTTAAATGACTATGTCCTCTGAAAGCATAATGGAGTTAATGTTGAAATTAGGGGGTATAGACGGTATACCGGTGGAAATATGTGCCACGATATGAATTTGGCTATACTGGTAGAGAATGGATTTTGATGTTTACATAGATTGTGCCGCCAGCATCATCGAGGTTTGGAAATTTGACCTATCATAGTTTAAAATTCTGTCGTATTTTAGCTCCAATTATAATTCTGAAAATGTTAATTTTGCTGACATATGGAAATCTGAGAGGTTCAGAATTATTGACCTTTGGTGGTTCAGACATCTGGTTTATGATGCATCTGAGATCATTGCGGCCAGTAAAAACACGCTGGCGTCCTCTTCCCTTTTCCGTGAAAACAAATGCATGTGTTCAGTGTGCCCGTCCACAAACACAAATACGTGGATGAAATTGTTGAAAAGAAGAGTGCTTTATCGGTTGTTTGGAAATGGCTCGGATTTAAAAAGTCGGACCACGAGCAGAAAACGGTTATCTGCAAACTATGTCAGGCGACGATTTTAGCCAGAGGTGATAATACTAGCAACCTCCATCACCTAAAGACAAAACATGTATGCGAGTATGAGGAAAGTATGAAAATGCACTCCAAATCCAGCAGTTCTAGTGTCGGTGTGAATAAAAAAGCCACAACACAGACACTGCTGCCTGAGTCATTTACTAGTAATTGTCCAGAGATGGAAGGACATTACACACGCATTACCTGTGTACCTGTGTAAAGACATGGTGCCCATCCAAAGCATTGAGAGAAATGGCTTTAAGGCAATGGTGAAAACTCTGGATTCGCGCTATGCAATACCAAACCGCAAATATTTTACTCAAACCGAAATCCCAAAGTTGTACAACTTTGTGTGTGCAATGTACCCTCTTTTTCAAATTTTTACAATAAGCAGCCGTTTGAATTCTTGAGGAGTTGTTACTTTAATGCTTGAATATTTTAAAGTTATTTTTGTAATTTTATTTTGTTTTAAGGAGTATTACATATTTACGTTTATAAGAATTTTATTTGAAGTAAAACATATTTACTCATTTAATTCATGTTCATAAGTTTATTGTATTGTTTCATTTCTGCAAAATAAAAATGTTCTTAAAATGTTCGACTTCTACTTCAGTTCAACGTGAAATTTCAAAAATACTAAAAGGAACAACACAGTAGCTAACCAACTGTTAATAATAACCTAATAGTTAACTCCAGGCAATAGCAACTCACTATCCAAGAAAAAAAATATTTGCCATCCCTATCAAGCACTGAAACCAAGCATTATGAAATTGCAAACTATTTATTTCAAATGTTCAAACTAGAAAAGCTTGGAGTTTTACTATTGCTTTCTATCCAGTTGGGCTCTTCACTACTTCTTCTCTTTTGCATGCTGACTTCCTTGGGTCCTGACATTCAATCCTCTTGGGCCTAACTTCTTCCCAATCTTCCAAACTTCTTGGCAGATCTAACTTCCAAATTGACGTTCTTGGCTTGCCATATTTTTTAGCCTAAAAACAAATGCATTCGGAAGTCTAGTACCAGCTAGGGGTCTAGCTGGTATTTAATTACAATTTTTTTAAAAACTTAATGAGATATTTTTGTTTACCCTTTTGTAAGGAAATGAAGTATGTAATATGGCATCACATCCAGCACTTCATGCAGTCTTTCACCAGTAAGGAATGAAGGTTGTTATTTTATTGTATCCAAATTATGATTTGCTGTACAAGCAATGGGAGGGGTGTCATAACTCATTTTGTCACTAGAGGGATGACTTGGTCCAAACTTTGACCCTAGAATCAATTTGGATGGATCAGAATAATCTGTTTTCAGTAATACTGAATTTCAGTAATTGCAATCAGAATTCTGTTTTATCAGTTTAATTTTAAGCCCTTTTAATTTAAGACCTAACAAGTGAGTTACCAAATGGGCATTTGATCAGATATCCCTTGTTTCTTTAGATATAATGCAGTTGGTTATGCTTCTTTTGAGTATATCCATGTGATTTCTTCATTTAATATTAATAGAATAGTAAAACAAGGTGTTTGTGGTTGTTCATGGCTTGCACAATAATAGCTCTCTACACAGCCCTTCTTTATATACTAATTTTAAAAGCAGCTGAGATTTGACTTTTCCTGAACATTACAAATTTACTGAAAGTATTAGATAGTTCACATATCATTCATGACCATTCACCCTATCAAGTTAATTTGGTTCTTTTTCTGTGATATATCCAGTACTAGTTGTCATGGGAAGCCAACTCTCAAGCTGTAATTCTCCTTGAAAACACCCTTAAATAAGACAATATAGAGTAGTCAAACAAGCCAAACTGCATGTCTTAGGGAGACAGAAGGAAGCTGGAGCATTTGGTGAAAACTCCACATGAACACAGGGAAATCATACCAACTCCACAGACACAAGCACCAGAAGAATTACACCCATGACCCTGTAGTTTTGAAGTAGTAGTGCTAACCACCATGCCATCTTATTACGCATATTCCTGCATTAAAATAGTGCAAAAGGAGTCGGAAATATAAGGTCATCAATCTCTGTCTAGGTGATGCCAAGCCCTGTTAAGGTATAAACTACTTCTTAAAATAAGATTTATTGTCCCCTGAGGGAATGTTTTTGTGGACACATAGCACTTCTGTACATTGAAATTTAATGCACACCCCCCCAAAAAAAAACATTGCACATCAATCTATTGCACATTTATAACGCATTACAAAACATATTGCACACAAGGTGATTGTAAACATCAAAAATTGTGTTTATCCTTTCCATTTGCATTGACAGCTTTAATGGATAGTGGAACAAAGGAATGTTTGTATCTGTTTGACTTATTGTCACGATTGTAGTCTACAACCTCTTGCCGAATTCCGCTCCGGCTTTTAACTTTGTTTTGTTCATCTTGGATTTATCACCCGGCTCTGGACCTTCGGCTGCACTGGACTTCCCTTTGGACTCCCTTTTGGACTGTTCGCATGGACCATCCCCCCGGAGCACCTTCGTCACGCCCCCCCAGTTCCTCTACCAGCCCAGTTCCTCGTCTCCCCCCTGTGTGTGTTCACTCCCTTCCGGATTGTGTCGTCTGCATCAGGGTCCTGAAAGACGCTTCGTAACAGTTATATTTGGGAACCCTAAAATGTTTGCCAGAAGGAAGAAGTTGGTATTCAGAATTGAGGATGTGGGAAGGATCTGCTAAAACATTTTTCTGCCTGTTTGATTATGGCTTTTTCAAAGATGGTCTGCAGGGAGGGGTGCTGATTCACTCCCATGACCTTCAAAGCTGTTTGGATGAGACGGATAATTTGCTGTCTTAATTGAACTGATAAATTACCAAACCACACCATATCTGATAATGCTCTCAATTACAGTATGGTAAAACAGTAGTATTATTTCCAATCGAACCCCAAACACTCTTAGTCTTCGCAAGAAATATAAGCGCTGCTTAACTTTGGAACAAACACTCTCAACATGAGTATGTTACTGTTATGTGTACTCCTAAGTACTTATATGAATCAACCTGAGTGATAGGTTAGTTGTTGATTACTACATGTGAGTGATCACCAACTGCTCTGGGATCAAAAACTATTTATTTTGTCTATTAACATTCAAAATTAGGCTATTGTTTTCGCATCATTGCACAAACCTTTGGATTTCTGACATGTACACAGATGAACTGCTTCCTCTATGCAATAAGCCAAGCAAAGCTATATCATCAGAGAATTTGAAAATGAGGTTACTTTGAGTACTGTTCGTACAATCATTTGTATAAAGTGCGATCAAAACTGGTGAGCCCACACAGCCCCAAGGGGCACTTGTGCTAATGGATCGTGACTCCAAAAGAGTTATATTGACCCTGACATATTGTGTGCGTTTTTTTTTTAAATGAGTGATACCATCTTATAATGTTATGGTTAACAGACATTTGCTTCAGCTTGCTTATCAATAGCTGAGGTCAACAAACAGCAGCTGCACATAGGCATTGGGGTCCTCTAGGTGTTTAACAACCAGAAGCATAATGCTGCTAATTGCAAATGTGGTGCCCTTATTTTCCTGTCAGAGTCTTCTGAACACAGTGAGTTTTGCAATACTTTCACCCTCCACTCTGAAGATTGCTTGAAAACTTTTTCAAGATATTCCATATTGTTGATTTTACAGTGCCAAATATTCAATATCTTAATAGGAATTTTCTTTCCGCTCATCTTTGGCATTACTTCCTTTACATCATAGTAAACTCTAGTCTTCCTTCTTGGTTTATGCCATGAAGTCAAGAGGCCTAACTGCATAGGTGTAAGATGCTGGAGGTCTCAGCAAAGGAGATTGGACCCTACCGACCCTGCCGTCATACTGCAAATTAGATTATGTTAATAATATCCGGAATCACCTTGTAAAACCGCCAGGAAGAGCTAATTAAGCTTAACCTCTCATGTACAGCATTTGAGCTTTTAAATTTAAACTGTGTATTAGAGCATGTTAATTATTATACATTAAAAAGTTGGTATATTTTATGAGAGCAAGATTGCTCAGTTGGACAAAAGTACACATCCTACCACCTTTATAATAAATATTTTAATTTTACAGAAATATTTTATGCATCAAAGTCTTTAACGAAGATATTGCTAATAGTATTAATAATGAATGACCTTGGACAAGCTGTAAACTCAAAGTATTACCCTGGTCCACATTCTTTGTAACCGTCTTTATAAATGAAAAGACTTATTTTTTCATTGACAAAAAGTAACACCACAGCTTTTCGTTGATCCGATCACGTATTCGTTTCCAATCATACAAAGTAAGTTTTGAGAATCTCAGATTCACCATGCCTTTCACATGCTCATAAACAATATTAATTTTGGAACATAAACATATTATGTAAACTGTATGTTGCTGGTATTGGAAGTTTAAAGAAAAAAATACACACCAGTATGCCATTTCTCCCTAAACATTTTAAGCATCAAAGTCTTACATGTGGTTATTTCGGAAACGTTTTTACGTGCTCCCTCTGACCATGTTACTGTACGTTTATATACAGTTCTTTGTGAGAAAAGTGATAGTTTTAAGCTTTTCTGCTTTTACGCACGATATCGGAGTAAACAAAAGCATACTTTTAGAATTTGATTAATAGGGAATATAATATGGAATCACGTTATCTAAAGAGTATGCTTGCCATAAATTACAATCAAAAATAATAAAAATATCAGAAACTATAAGGGTTATATATGATGGGCAAGAAAAAATGAAGGATATTACAAGTGAAATAGAAAAGGAATATTAGTGTTAGAATTTAAGATTATTAGACAGATGGATTAGGATTAGGAAGTTAAGTATCATTTCTTTGTTATCTTCATTACTAATTTTAGTCAGATTTAAATCATTAAAAAACTTTTAAAATAATCATAGTCATGTTGTGTTTCAAATAATCATAGTCAGGGTTTTGATAAAAGACTTGAAAACATACATTTACCTTAGCTGGTTGCAAAATTACACCATCATCTTGGTTTTAATTGCATTAACAGAAAACAATAGTACTTTGTTTTTTAGTTTTAGTGCTAAAAACATACTTATTCAGTTACCCTGACAACACTATTTCTGTTTAGTACAGTGCAAAATATATCTGTTTATGCATAAAACTCACCTTTTTAACACACTAATTATTTCAGTTCTGTCCTTTGAATTTCTGCCTCTACTCCATCTCTGATCATTCTTTTTTTCAATTCAGTTAAACATTATTTTGGGGTGTATTTTAGTGGTGAGAAGGTGGAGGAATTATCTCTTATGGCCACTTTCTAAATTTGTTCTGGGTTCTCACCAGAATTCAAGTTGAATTGAATAAATTCAACCATTTTAATACAGGAGAGTGATGAGAAAGATTGATTGGAAGGATGTTAGTTTTACCCAAAGTTATAATAAGCACAGAAGAGATCAGCTCACTTCATTTTATTTGCCATATGCACAAGTGCAATGTGTTAGGCAAATCCTAATGAAGAGATATGGATCCTGTGCAGACGCAAGGGTAGGCAGTAGACACGGCAGGTGTACAATCCAATGCGAAAGGCGAGTTCGTAGTCGAAAGGAAAAGATGGTTCGGTATCCAGGAAGTCCAATAGAAGCAAACAATCCTAAACAAGAGGCGAGGTCGTGGTCGAAAGGAGTAAGGTAGGTCGAAATTGGGGTAGTACTCTGGTGGCAAACAATCAGAGTTGAGAGGCGAGGTCTAAAGTCAAAAGGAAAAAGGGAAGTCCAAATCCAAAGTCATACAAGGAACAGTAATTGCCAGGTAGAGCTCTCAGGGAGTAAACTCAGTACCGAACAGCGTGAAGCGGATTGGAATGGCTTAAATACTGCAGCCTGTCGCACGGTAGGGCGTCTGGTGCCGAGGTAACACATGTGGCAGCGCTTGTAATTATCGCCCTGATGCTGGCACTGATTAGCTTTCTTGGGGGCTGGTCTGGGCAGGTTGGTGGTCGTGACACAATGAAAAGCTTATTTGAATGTATGCCTGATACATTAAGGCAAGATCAAAAGGCATTAAGGAAACATCAAAACATAAAAATCATCAATGTGAGTCAGTGGTATGGGTTGAGTTCAGTAATCTAACAGTTTGCGGAAATAAATTCTCTCTGCATCTGGAGGTAAATGCCTTTTTGCTCCTATTATGCTTATCAGAGGAAAAGGGAGAGAAAAGTGAGAAACCAGGATGATTGTTATCCTTGGCAATACTTCCATCTTGCCTGAAACAGTGAATTCTAAAAATGACTAAAATGGAGGGGAGCTGTACACCAATAATAGACTGGGCTAACCTGATCACCCCCTGTAATTCTTTTCAGTAAGACAACAAGTTGCTGTGAAATCATGCTGTAATACCACACGTAAGCACACTCTCAATAGTGCACCTGTAAAATGTAGTAAGAATAGTAAAGATAGACCTAATTTTTTCAACTGTATGAGAAAGTAAAGGCACTATTGTCCCTTCTTTGTAGCTCCAGTTACATGCTGGAACCACGTTAAATCATTAGTAATGAAGATATCCAGGAACCTAATGCTACTAACCATCTCTACAGCCACCCCATTGATGTGAACAGGGGTGTGGTCTCTACCCTGCTTTCTAAAATTTGACAACCAGCTCTTTGGTTTTGCTGACGTTGAAGGAGAGATTATTCAAGGCACCACTCCACCAGGTTCCTAATCTCGTCCTTGTAGGCCGTCTCATCGTTAATGGTGATTTGGCCAATGATGCTAGTGTCATCGGCATATTTGGAAATGGAGTTGGAGCTGTGTCTAGCCACACAATCGTGAATGAACAAGGAAATAACAGGAGGCTAAGCACACAGCCCCGAGGACCACCAATATTGATGGTCAGCATGGAGGAAAAATTTCCATCGACCCTCACAGTCTGTGGTCTGCCAGTCAGGAAATCCAGAATCCAGCTGCAGACAGAGGTGGTGATACCTAGATCACTAAGCTTGCTGCCTACTCTGGGTGGAACTATTTAAGGTTCTTCACATTCTGACATATTAACTAAAGAGCCAAGGCAGTGTGAAGAGCCAGGGAAATTGTGTCATTAGTGGACCAGTCACACAGGTATGCAAACTCCGGGACTCTTAAGCACTCTGGTACCATAGTATTAATTACCTCATGCCCAGCCTTTCAAAGTATTTTGTTACAGTAGATGTAAGCACTACCAGTATGTAATCATTGAAACAGGTTGCAGTATTTATCTTTGGCACTGATATAATAGTGTTTTCCTTAAAACACACTGGAGCTGAAGATTGTAAAAGAGAACATTTAAAAATGTCCATAAAAACCATAACCATTTGGTCTACACAGGACTTAAGGAATCCAGGAATGCCTACTGGACCAATTGCCTTCCATCTAAAAGTTGCCTTGGCTTCAGCCTCCGTGACAGACATGGCCATATCATCAGTGGCTGGGAACACTGGTGCTGGCAGCTCCATGATTCCCTTCTCAAATCAAACAAAATAGGCGTTCAGCTCATCCAGTAGAGAGAAATCAGTATCAGTATAACACTGCTAATTTTAGCTTTATGATTTGTTATTGTCTGAATACCCCACCACATTTGGAGCGCATCAGATTCCACCTTCTTCATAAATATTTTATGCGTTAAAGTTTTAATGTGCTTGTACTATAAGGTTTATATACTGTACTTCATAAAAAGCTATAATGTTTTATCCTTTTCTAAGAAAATGTAGAAAAGAACTCTACTACTTGTTATTGTTAAAAAGTTTAACATTCATTAAAAAAAAAAAAACTTTTATTGTCCTTATTGTGTTTATGGAGATGAAACGCTCATGTAGCACACTGCACCCAGGCAAGTCAAAGCCCGATCAGAGCATTACATTGGGTTTGTTTCTTACACAGCCAAATATATAAATATATATGTCGTTGAGAGAAGGGGGAAGGTGTGATCCAAGTTTCAAGATAATTTTTGTTTCGGATGCTTTTCTGCAGTAAGAGTTGAGAAACCCTTCTTTGCGAGTGCAGACGGAGAGATCGGTGTGATCATGGCCATCTGAGGTGAAATGAGAAACTATGGGCTGTGGATCCTCACAGCTCTAACGTGTTCTCTGAAGCAGTCTCCCAGTCTCCTTCCTGTTTCCTCAATGAAGATAACTGGTCATTTTCTGCAAGAGATGAAGTAAATAAGGTTGCTGGAGGTACAATATGTCATCTGAGTGATCTGGAATTGTCCTGAGGGGCCTTGAAAGAGTGTGGAGTTGGATATATATTTGCAGGTGATGCAGCAAGTTCTGTTGCAGGGAAAAGTGCCTGGTGTGGATGATTGCTGAGGGCGGTCAAGGGAGCTATGAACAAGGTTAAGCAGATTAGGTGGTCAGCGATATGAGATGATGGGGCAGTCAGAAAAAAGTGTAATAATGGAGGGATCATCCTGTAAGATGGGAAAGTTGTAGTTAATGGTCCTGGGGATAGAAAGGTGATAAAGAAGCACCAAAGGAGTGCGGTTGTGAGGCCAGGAGTTCCTGATTATAATCCAAAAGCTGTTTTTGGCTCGGGTGATGTCCCTATTAATAACATGGGTGGGGTACCCTCTGCTTGATGAAAAAAGAGGGCATTTTGAGTGCTTGGTTTTGGAACTCCATGTGGCCACTGCAAAGTCATTGGAGCTGAGGAACTGTGAAAAAGGGAGAGAGTTTTTAGTGTGTTTGAGGTGAAATGAGTTTTACAGAAGACAGCTGTGTGAATCTGTGAGTTTGTAGTAAACTTAATTAGAGTCGCGGATGGTTAATGGATAGGTGTATGTCTAGAAATGGAAGACCAGTGAAAGATATGTTAACTGTATAGTTGAGGGACGGGTGGAAGTTGGTGAAGTGATGCAGGAAGTGCTCTAGCTGGTCATTGGAACATGTGGCGGCGATGTAGTCATCGATGTATCGTCTGTAGAGGTCAGGGACAAAGCTGGTGTAGAAAGCGAAAAAGCATTCTTCTACCAGCTGACAAAAATAATGGCACAGCTGGGTCCCCTCCTGGCGGCCATGAGGACTCCACTTACCTGCTGATAAAAAGGCTATTGAATGAGAAAGCATTCAGTGTGAGGACCAATTCCACAAGATGCTCAAGAGTGTGGGTGAGTAGATCAAGCACTGTGCGTGTGTCCAGCATGTGGGGAATGACGGCGTATGTGTTGTCCATGACAAAAATGTAACATTCTGGGCCCTGAAACTGGAAATCATTAAAAATAAAGGGCATGGTTGGTGTCCTTGATATATGAAAGAAGCCCTTCAACCAGCAGTCTCATAAGGCTGTCGAGAAATGCCAAGATGTGAGTTGTAGGACAGTTGCATGCTCAGACTATGGGGCGTCCAGGGTGTCGGCTTTGTAGATTTTGGGGAGGAGGTAAAATTGGGATACCTGGGGATTTTCAACAATGAGACAGTTAGCCTCCTGGGGAAGCTATTTGCTGCTGATAAGAAGAGAGATAGTGGATACCACTTCCTTTTGGTAGTCAGCGGTAGGATCCAGAGGATGGTAGGTGGATGTGTTGGTTAGTTGTCTGGAGGCTTCATTAATATATAGGTCTTTTTTGCTAAACTACAACAGCACCTCCTTTGTCTGTTGGTTTGATGACAATATCATCTTTATTGTGGAGAGATCCCCTTGTTTCGCGATCTTGTCCTGCAGTTGCTCAGAGTTTGTAGTGTGGTGTCATTTTTGTTCACTACACATTCCAAGCTATCGGCTTTTGAGCCAGGCTTGTGAAGGGATTAAGTCGGGGAATAAAAATCAGCCTTTAATTTGATGTTGATGTATTTAGATGTACAGAAGCACTGTGTCCATAAAAATAAATTCCCCTAGAGGACAATAAGAGCTTATCTTAGTTTCTGTAATCTTGTCATTTTATAGTTTTTAATGCAAGTTGCATATCATTTATTAGCAAAATGATGGTGTTAAGTTAAAATGGCACTGCTTAGCTGGTGTTCCTCAGAAAAGGCCAAAAATGTCTGAATTTTTTCTACACATGAGAAGACCCTTCTACTCTGACTATTTTCTCCTTGGTAGCTGTTATCATTAGAAATAAACTCCTGCATCAAAAACGAATGACATTGAAATCTGACTAGTTTTAGATTTTAGATTTTAAACTGCCCCAAAGTCAAGAGCAATATATCTGTTCGATTAAAAGAGATGTATGTATTCAAAAGCGTGCCTCATTCTGAATTGCACAATATGGTGCTGCGTTTACCTGGAAATGTAATATATTTTGTGATACAAGTTGGAGGTTTTACACATCATATTTTACTTTCATTAAGGTTTGAAATGCACTTATCAGTACAGGTTCTTTCTAACCCCAAAATATAAAAATAGCATTGCAGTTCCCCTTTAATTTGATGACTGTTAAAGACTGTGAATTTGGGTCCTGCTGTGGACTGTGCAATGTCTGTGGACTCATCTCTGGTAAATTCACTTTTTAGTAAGGGCAACATTCAGCATAATAAATTAAATAAGAAAAACCTGAAGATAAATTCAGGCAGTTAACTATTAGCCTAGCTGCCAGCACTAACCTAATCCGCATGTGGATTTATGAGAAATTACTGGGAGAAGGTAATGACTAATGCTTTGTTCAGTTTTTCCATTGCTTTCGTGGTTCATATTGCACTCAAAACAGACAGCATGAAATTGCTGTTCATTTTCTTCTGAGAGTATAGCAAAGGTATGAATACTGTCATATGCGGATTAAAGAAAACTAGTTATACTGTTCATGTGACCACCAGAGAATAAGGGTAGGTTAAAGATACCCTTCAACAAAAATCACAATTTAGGTTTTTATGTGTATATTTGCTTTTAAATATTGAGATTCTAAAGCCACTATGTAAAATACATTTTATAATTATAATATTTTATACATTTTGTTTTTTCCTGTAGCTACCATTAGGAACACATACTAAAAACAAAAAAGAGGCCAGAAATAAAATTGAGTAGTTTATTTGAATGAATTTGTCCTTTACTGAAAGGTAAATTTGAAACTAATGAGGTGGTAAGTCTGGAGTAGCTTAGGTTGGTACAGTAGTTAGATTCCTGCTGGCACCTTGCAGTACTCCTGACCAGGAACCCCACCCCCCGCACCCCCAATATTTTGTTTTTTAGAAAATAAGCTTTTATAACATGGGTACAATGTGACAACTGGCAAAGCATTAGCAGTGGGGCTGGCAGGATGTCACAACACCCAGGCAGCACAGGGACTTGTGACGTAGACACCAGGAAGTTACCCAGTGGGTTTGGAAATCAGACTTCATAAGCTAATACAGCACTGGTGAGTAATCAGTCTCTTCCAATACCCGGTTCCCCTCCTATTGATGATAACTTATATGACATAGTAGGCAACTATGAACAAGTACCTACTGCTTGCTATATGGGGAAATATTAATATAATTATGTCTAGATGAAGGCAGTCTGTAAGAATGGATGTAATATTTAATGTATGGATATCTGTGGATATAGCTTCACGGATATCTTTAATTCGGTAACTTTCCTTACTTATTGTAAAATTGATTATTTTGATTATGTGATAAATAGTAACATTTCATGAATGAAGCATCAAAAATGTAGTTTATCAGTAATATACAGATCCAGCCATTCAAAATACGCGAAGTACGCTGCATTAAAACTCGATAGGTGTGGCACATCATACCACAGTATACCGCATGCAAATTACATTATGATAATAGTTACCGGAAGCACCTTGTAAGACCTTGTAAAACCGCCAGGTGGAGCTAATAACGCTGTACCGTATGCAAATTAGATTATGTTAATAGTACCGGGTACCGGGAATCACCTTGTAAAACCAGCAGGTGGAGCTTCTAAAGCTTAACCTCTCCTGTACAGCATTTGAGCTGTCACCAGAAAACATCTGGTTTTTAAATCCTGGTCACTGCTGTGGGACAATCTTTTTCAAATTAAGAATTTAAGTTGTATACTCTTTTAATAATTTTAAACTGTGTATTACAGATTCAATCATTAAACATATTAAAATGTCGGTATATTTTATAAAAGCAAGATTGCTCAGTTGGACAAAGGTACACAACCTTCCACCTTCATCATAAATATTTTAATTATGCAGAAATATTTTATGCATCAAAGTTTTTACGGAAGATATTACTAATAGTATTAATAATGAATGACCTTGGACAGGCTGTAAGCTCAAAGTATTACCATGGTCCACTTTCTTTGTAACCGTCTGCATCAGTTTAACTGTTACATCACGAAAATACTTTATATTTCCATTGACAAAAAGTAACACCACACTCTCTTTTTTATCCGGATGATGTTGTTGCTGCACAGACTGTTAAACCAGAGGAAAAGAGCACTTCTTTCTTCGAAGCATTTTGTTGATCCGATCAAGTATTCGTTTCCAATAATACAAAGTAAGTTTTGAGAATCTCCTATTCACAATGCCAGTAATGGTTTCCCGGAGACTGCAAGGCAAGGCCCTTTTGCCCCTGGACCCATCCAAATTTTTGCCATTAAATTTCAAAAGTCACAAGACTACGAAACAGAAAAGCAGCATAGCTGTCTGCTCTGGCTTTCCCATCTATGCTGATGCACTGCACGTACAATCTCTCCTCCTTCTCTTGACTGATGGGCAAAAGTTGGATATCTGGGAGAACTGTACATTGCTTTGGCATCTGTGAATTCTGCTGTGTAGATGGTGCTTCCTGAGGGGAGATGGACAGCGAGGACAGCACCAGCCAATTCCTGGGTGGTGGTGAGCAGAGAGGCCGGGATGGAGTGTCCTGAGGCGGTGTGTGCTCTGCTGCGGGCAGAGGGGTGTGTGGAGATACGCATTCTGCCAGGTACAGCAACCTGCGTGGCGGGCAGAGGCACTTATCAGTTGTTATCCGGGGATGAAGGTCTGTTCAGAGACAGCTGACCTAGCGTTTGACTGCCGGAACATACTGTCTCTGGCTTCTGCACCTTTAGGAGTGTCTCCAACCTCCCAACCCACCCCAGCAATGAGTCGTACTGCTCCCGCTACTGCTGAAAAGTCTTCACACAGGTGCTGCTTTTACAGGTTGGCACCCTGGCCAGTGGCCGAGAGCAGAGACCTACAGCCTGTGGCAAAATAACAGAATACATGTAAGAAATAATGTCACACAGTAGTATTCAGCAGTTGCGGAACAGACGTAAAAAATTTCCTTTCTTTAAACTTACCGCTTTTTAAAGCTACCGCCTGGTAGTCTTCAAAGATCGTTTTGCGTGTGCAGTGTTTTCCCGAAGAACAGGCTGCAAAGAAATATTTATAATATAATGTATAATTAAATACAGCAATAATACCTTGTATTATACACTATAATCGGGTATTTCAGATGAAGCCCGCTGTATTTGCTTACCTTTCGCACTTTGCAAGCCGAGACAGCTGAAACACTACATCTCTTCCCGTAAGAAGTCTTAGTCTCCATACTATGGCTGTTGTAGTGCAGGCTCATGAATTGTTTTTGTAATGAGAACTCAATTTAACCAAATCGCTTGGTGTATTTATATTATATTCTCATGTACGAGTAGAAAAGGCGAACCTCCCAATGAAAGACAGGTTCCTTTTGCCCAAGACTGACAGGAAACAGTCGAAACTTGCCACACTTGGACTGTTAACAGCCTTGCAAATGCGCTCACACTGTAGGATATGCATTCGACGCTCCAAAGGTGTCATACTTTACTGTACATGTCAAACCGGTTGCTTTCCGTTGCAGATGCGCTTCCATAGCATTTTTTGTTTTTCTCCATAGACACCGCTTTATCAATTATACAGTATGCCACAAATATATTTGTAAAATCACATTACTGAATGTCCCCCACTGCGCACAACAATCTTAGGAAGAACACAAAACAGCCCGTTAATAAAATTATTGCAACTTTGTTCTGTCAGTTCTTCCTCCCAGAACTTGTAAATCGCATTAATCAGTTCTTGCTTTGTGCTAGGTTTTGCCGTTTTCCGAATATAGTCTTTCAGGCAATGCCATACGATCTCTATTGGATTTAAATGTGAGTATTCAGCTGGAGTTTTCACCCAGTTTACACCCTCTGCTTTATGCCTCGCCTTTGCTGCAGGTCAGACAGGCAAAGGGAATGAGGAGGAGTGAAACTGTTACCTGTCCTGGATAAAGAGGTTAGATAATAGGTAGATTTACACCTGTGAAAAGTGTTCCAATTTTAATGTGATATGGAAGATATTATTAATAACCTTTTAAATCGGAAGCTGTTAACTCTACTTCACACCTACATGTCAAGATCATGGTTTCAAAATAAAAAAAACATCAAACCTTAGATTGGATGAGAATGTCATGATTGTTTCGCAAGGATGTGAAACATGGCAATTTGTTACAGTTACCATCAGAAGTAAAACAACATATTTGCAACTTACAAAAATTCAAAGTTCTCTAAAGCTTTCTCAGTCAAGAGGTGACTAAGTTTCAGGTGTGATGAATACAGGATCAGGTGTTTCGCAGATGACGGGATAGTATGTAATTCTGGCTTTATGAACTCACTTTTAATGGGCTAATCCTTCAGTCATTCTCTCTGATGTATTGCATCAGCTGCTCAGGTGACTGAGAGTGGCACATTATTTCCCACTGCATTCTGGGGAATGTAGTTTTGACAAGAAACCTCCATCTTGTCTCCATCTATCACTCTGTCACTATTTATCATGCGTGAATGGGTCAAATTAAAAATAAAACATGTTTACAAAGAAAATGGATTACAGTAATACTACCAGCTATACAGATGCAGCCATTCAAAATGGGTGAGGTATTTCGCGGCATACCGCGACACGCCCACCGGGGTATCACGCGGTTCACGTGTGTCACGTGACTAACTATCCGGCGTCGCCTTGTAAAACCGCCAGGGGGAGCTTAACCTCTCATGTACAGCATTTGAGCCTTTAATTTTGAACTGTGTATTACAGCATGTTAATCATCAGTCATTAAAATGTTGGTATATTTTATGAAAGCAAGATTGCTCAGTTGGACAAAAGTACACAACCTAACTTTATCAGAAATATTTATGCATCAAAGCCTTTACTGAAGATATTACTAATTGTATTAATAATGGATGACTTTGGACAAGCTGTATACTCAAAGTATAATTTCTTTAGCACATTTGTACAAGCACTTGGAATCTGTCCAAGCCATACTTTGTCAGGCATTTCGTTTTACTTCAACGGGCATAAAAACTTCCTTGCTTTTAACAGGGCGTTTCATAATTTCTAACTACGAAAATGATTTAAAATGCGACACCTATCATGAAAAGAAAAAAATACACACCAGTATTCCATTTCTCCCTAAACATTGTAAGCTTCGAAGTCTTTAACTAACGTGATACCGGAGTCAACAAGCATACTTTTAGAATTTGATTTAAAGGGAATATAATATGGAATCGCGTATCTCAAGAATTTAATAACGGTATGATTATATCCGTGTACTGCGGGAGGGCTGTTTCGCCTGCCTGCTTATGCGAGCTGTCTTGTAGCCTACTGGTCTAGTTGCGTGACTACCAACTGGCAGGTTGTGTGTTCGAATCCAGCTGGTGCTGGACCTTTCAGTTTTATTTATTTATTTTTTAATCGCGTAACATAAACATATTACCGTATGCAAACTGTACTGTATACAATATGTATATGTATATTTAATGTCTTAACTGTGCCCGTTTAAGTATTGAATATTCATATCTAATTTTACCACTGAAGGGAAATCTTAACATAAACATACAGTATATGGCTGGTCTCGGTACTTTAAAGAAAAAAATACACACCAGTATTCCATTTCTCCCTAAACATTGTAAGCTTCGAATGAAACCACTAAATAAAGACATAAATATAGAAATCTTAAGATTTGTTTTATTTAATGTTGGTAGCAGGATGAACTGTCAGAGTGTATATTTTGTCGCAAAGTTGCTACAAGATGTTAACAGTGAAAAAGGTATTTAGAAATGAGTTATTTCAAGATGAAAAAGAAAACATACACGAAACATGGTTTCATTACGACCAGAATCGGTCTTGAGATATTTTTAACTTGATTTACAGTATTTGAGAGGTATGTCTTAACACCGATACTACAGTGCTTAAGTACTGCTCACGTATATGTTTCTAGGTTTATATTATGCATTTCATACGGTCAAATTACTTTTGAGCAACTAATAAGAAGCGCGAAACGGTATGCGTTTTAGTTTCGTTTTGTGCTGGAACCCGTGGATTGATTAGAGATATCAAGTACATACAAGTCATTTTTTAAATGTTGTAGTTCGTCTTGAAAAAATGTTACGAGTACATCATCTATCAACAATTACACAGGTTCTGTTTCCATATTGCGGATTTTGGTTAGGTACAGTATTATCAAATCCAGTGGCGCTGTGTGTTACTTTACTGATTCCCAATCTGTGATTGAAACCTGTAAAACCGGTTTAATTCGTCACAGCCAGCACTCTTCAGGTGTGAGGGTCTTCTGCTCAGAATGAAACGCTAAAATGTTTGTGTATATTCTAATGGTAGTGGGGGCAGGGTGTGTGGGAACAGGTTTGTTCTTCACACCTGAAACATTTTCTCTGAAAGGATTTCCTTAGCAGTTTAACCGATCTTGTTACAGCATGTTACAGTTTACTATTATTAACCATAATAATTTTAAGTGCTTAATGTAAAATCTTGTAAAAATATATTTTCATTGTTCAAATATACATTAAGTCTGACTATTGTAGAGGTTTTGATGGGTTCACTGAGACAATTATTAATTGTAGCAGTAATCACGAGGTTGTTCGTTGGGGCTTTTAGAAAATCAATCGTCAGAACAACTAACAACGCACACACACGGGTTCAATACACGGGATACATTTATTAATATAACTGTGCAACAAACATATACTAGTCTGCCTGGATACGAGCGGCAGACCTTACGGTGAGGGTTATCAATATACAAGGTATATAATCTCGAAGAGATGCAAACACAAAGAGATACACAACAGAGAATATATGTCAATATATATCGTTCGGTTACCAAATCGCTAATCAGTGTTATTACCCACTGTTACTCTAAACTCGGAAGTAAATACATTACTCATGAATTAAATCGATAACAACTTGTGTTGAGGTACAATTGAATTCTCGAGACGCAATGTAGAACATGGGGTTTACTTATCCACTGTGTTTGGATTTGGAGTTTCCCGGCACGAACACCAAACCAGCTGACAGGCTCTGTTGCAGCCTCTGTTCCAGCGATTGTCCAATGGGCGTTGTGTCGGCGTCCTCTGGCTACCGGCCAACCAGTCGAGGTGCAGCTCGGAGTAGGACGGGCGGAGGAATCTAACTGCGGCGCGCAGGGCAGTCGTTGCTCCGAGGGGATCTACCAGCAGTCCGGCTGGCTAGTAGAAAGTCTCTATGCACAGAGTGTGACCGCGAGTCCTCACAAGTCACTCTTTTGCCTGGGAAGAAACTGGTTCGTTCCCGGTCCAGCGCTGCTTCTGAATAAGCTATTCAGGTTGTCGACGAGGGTCCAACTGTAGGCTGCCGTTGATCAAGCGGAGCATTCACGTTGGCAGAATTCTGAGTACGTACGGGATCTTCGGCCTCGCGCTTTGAACAAAGTCCAAGTCCTTTTGCAGACAACAGCAGTTGTCACGTGATTGTCTCTGAGGATGCGCGAAAATGGCCAAGGAGAGCCCAGAACTGAGCTTGCGCTCCCTTTTTGATCAAGACCCAGATGTGTGCTGATTGGTTGAGAGTTTGGCGGGCATTGGAGACCCACGTGGTATTACCACGCCCTGCCAGTCCCTGATTGGTTGGTCAAGGTGAGATATAAGTCACTTACTCTTGACACTTAGGAATGCAGTCCAGATGTCCATTCGGCACTCCCTAGACTGATAGGCGCCAATGCATGACCATTGATCATGATAGCCAGGCTTAGCTAAGTGCATCCCCCCTTTGGGAGCTGGTTTCTTATCACAAGAAACATCTTAAATCAGCTTGCATGAATTCTTTCTCTGTGGCTGCACCACAGAGATGGAGGGTGAGATGGGGCCTCTTTTAGGAGCATACCAACGCTTAATTCTGTCTTATTAACAAGCATTGCCGCTACACTATCATATAATAAGTTAAATACAAAACTAAAGAAAAAATAGGGTTAAATATAATTCAAAATATTTTGCTAACAATGTTAACTGTTTATGAATAATAAAATGTATTAACTAAGGAGTAGGATGGCACAGTTGTTAGCATGTTTTTTGTTTTGTTTCTTTTTCATAAATACAACAGTAGTACCTGATGTCTCAGCGCCTTTCAAAATTAAATTATGCATGCAAACCTGTGAACTAGAAAGATAACTAAGATATCCATCAATTTATAATGGTGGCAAAGTGGTTAGCATTGCTATCTTGGAGCACTGGGGTTCTAGATTCAATTCCTGCCATCCTGTGTGTGTGGGGTTTGCATGTTCTCTCTGGGTTACATGGTTTTTCTCCGTATGTGTGATATGACTCCCTCTCGCACTCCAAAACATACTGGTAAGTTAATTGGTTTATGGGAAAACTGGCCCTGGTGTGTGTGTGTTTGTGTCTGTCTGTCCTGTGATGGACTGGCGCTATGTCCAGGGTGTATTCTGCCTTGTGTCCGTTGCTTACTGGGATAGGCTCCAAATCCTCAGTACTGGATAAAGAGATTAGAAATAGATGGACTATACACAGTGTTAGAAACCCACTATGAAATGGCAGCATCTCACTGAGAATAAAATATTTTATAGTGCTGGCCTTTCCACCTCTCTTGCACATCAGTATCCATACCTAGTTATTTAAACAAATTACCTCTAATTATAAACATCTTAATATGCTGGCTCTGTGGATCCGCATCAGCTATGTTTGCCCATTCCTTCAATTCATGTGCATCCAACACAAAGTTCAATACTAGTAACTGCACAAAATCTAAAATACAGTCCTCATTTCAGTATCTATGTAAACATATAGTCTGTTAACTTCATCATCTTCATCAAAAGTATGCCTAACCCCATTAGGAAGTGTTCTTGTTATCAGTGTATTCCTTAGCTTTCCCCAAATTATCTTCTTCTTACCAACATCTCTAGTCTTTTATCCTGCAATAACTCAGCCAACACTTAAATCCCCAAAAGCTGCTTGTGTTAATTTCTTTAAATCACAAATATCATGTGTAAATACTGGCCATTTAATACTCTGCATTGTGGGATAATAGTTTATTTTAAAGGGAACTAGAGAAACTAAGAACTAGAGAAATTAAGAAAGGCTTTTTTTTCCTAGAATTAATAATAATAATTAATAACTGAGCAATCTTCAATATGTTCAGAATATGACAGCGAGAATCCTATCAGGGATGCATTACACCTGTTTTCAAGTCCTTGCACTGGTTACCTATCAGGTTTCGAGTCAACTTCAAATTCCTCATCCTCATTCTGTACCTACAGTATATGGCTTATTATCTGTCTACTCCCCCACCTTTGTCTGTCTGACTCTGGTCTTCTAGCTGTCCTCAAGAACATCTACATTCTGTGGGTGACAGGGTCTTCTCCAGCTGCACCCCAGAGCTCTCAATTTGTATGCCCAGTGATATCAGTCACGTACCCTGAGTGCATTTAAATCTAACCTCAGAACCTTTCTTTTCAGAAGACTTAGTGTCTGTATCTGCTTCATTTTCTAATTTTGGTCGCACCTCTAACTGCTTGTCTTTCTTATATGTATTTACTTTGTAATCTGTGGTCCTTTTATCTGTTTTTACATCTACCATATTGCTTTGAGATGCCACCTTTAATGGTAATATATAAAATAAAGTTTTTTATTATTGTTATAGGGAAACATGATCAGATTTTCCCTGGTTCAGAAAAAAAGATCTAAAGTATACTAGTTTGTCACTCTTCTCATTCCCTTTGCTAAATGACTTTTCATACTAATCTGATCAATCTAACTGCCAGTTTTCTGTGCTTTCTCTATCCTGCTAGATTTGCAATTATTCTGAAAATTTTCATCTTGAAATAACTCATTTCTAAATACCCTTTTCACTGTTAACATCTTGCAGCAACCCTGCGACAAAATATACACTTAGCTCAACCTGACAGTTCATCCTGCTACCAACATTAAATAAAACAAATCTTAAGATTTCTATATTTATGTCTTTATTTAGTGGTTTCATTAGTGACAAAGGCTAAACTTTCTTGGAAAAATGTCTTTTATGTGTTGTGGAAAAAACTGACTTGCTTTAACAAAATATGTTTACAAGTCCTTTCACCTGGCAGTTTACCTAAATGCCCAACTATCTGAGAAGCCCTCCATGAAACCATAGTTGCTATTAATTCATTTAGGGCTCACTGACAGAATTGCTGTTTTTTATGCATGCTAATTTCTGATTCCTCACTCTGTTTCATGTTTATAGATAAGACTATTGATCGCGAAGGGAAATTGATGTACATGTTTACATGTTCTTTTGTAACATAGACCTTTTTGTGATTTTTTTGTATATCTAAGCAAGTGTTCCTGCATCCCTCTTCTGCACTATAGGCATGGCTTTTATTCTGTTTGCTCCATTTCTAAAATGTTTTGCTCATGTGCATTTTTGTATTTTTTTACACCTCTAGCACTTTAACGTCCTGAATTTTCATTTGCCTTAATTTGTAGAATGAATTTGAGTTTTAGCCTTAAAAATCTTAAGTTTTCACTATCTTTTGTTTCTTGTCCTACAACTGTTATTATTGATCACCATGACTTCATTCAGCCTTTCCTGAACGTCTATGACAGGCAGAGAGAGTGCTGTTTCTGGTGCGATCTTTTGCAGCTGACATTTCACTGTTTTAAACGAACAAGAAATTAGATTGCTCATAAATCACTTATTCTATATAAATACAGCGTAATTGCCCTCCGAAAATCCTCTTTTTCTTGTTCGTTTTAGAGACCTTGATCGAAACTGATTTTAGATGTCAGAAAGGATTTATTTTCTCTGTATTTCCTACATTGCTTTGTCGAGATTTTAACTTTATTTTTAGGCTCAGATTTCAACTATAAATCATACACTAATTAATAGCAGTAAATACTGATGTTTTGCTCCCTCTTACCACAAAAATATATATGTTTTGTAGCTGGGATGAACTTTATTTCGTACGCGTAGCTACTGCGATTTGGACACGAAGCGGTTAAAGATGGCGGCAAATCAGGCACCCAGAGGGGGGGGGGGGGGCGTCTTCTCGCCTCCATAACTAAAATGCCAAATAGGAGTGGCTTAAGCGACATACACAGTCGTGTAACTGACAGTTTGAGGTAGCCTATCGTGTAAATTTCGCTTTGTTGCTGATAGGTTAAGCTTTCGAAACTCTGCCCCAAAGTCATGTGACTGATTTTTCGCCCTGTTTCGTTGGTTAAACGCAATGATCACAAGCACCACCATGGTAACTGGGATGTGTAGTTTTTAATTCAGTTTGAATTATAACTGTACGTACTGTCTTCATATTTGGCCAGGGCTTTAAAGAGAAGGCGCGCCAAAAAATTTCGGTGCCGTCGTCTCCGCTTTAAAGGTACCCCCGTGCTGGAAGAATTTGACCTCGGAACGTTTGCCCAGCGTACTTAAACTTAATATGGTCAGTAACGGTAAACAGTAACATGGTAAGAAGGAGCACGTACAAACGTTTTCGAAATAACCACATGTAAGACTCTGATCCTAAAAATGTTTAGGGAGAAAGTGGAATACTGGTGTGTATTTTTTCTTTAAACTACCAATACCAGCCATATACAGTCTGTAACGTAGGGATTTCTATATGTCTTTATTTAGTGTTTACATTAGCGACAAAGGCTAAACTTTTAGCTTCAGTAACGTGTACATATCTCCCCTTTTTATAAAACGACTTGGTTGAAAACTGTTCCAGAGCCACTGTTGTTTCATCAGTGAAAAGTACATCATGAAATGCCTCTCCCTGTTCAATCCACTGGAAAAAGAAAAGGAGCATAAAGCTTCTGATGGTCATAAACGATATTCATTTAGGAGCAGCATCAGAGGTATGTTTTTAACTGCACTGCATTGGAGAGAATACCATAGTGTGTTTTTTTTTTTACTCCCTGGCGGAAACTGGCTTCCAGAAGAATCAGTATGGCTCAGAGATTAAATAAAACTTCACAGACATTAACGAAGAGCATAACGCGTGTACTGTATACACTGCAAGTACAACCCAACTCTCTGCAGGAGTGCTGGCTGTGACGAATTGAACCGGTTTCACGGGTATTTTCAAAGTAGGAGGCGAGATTTCCAGCGAAAGACACCCCCCTCAAAAACCCAGTAAATACAGTACTTACTAGTTAAAGGCTAGGCTCCCGACTACGGCGAAAGGAACCCTTCTTTCATTAGAAGACAATGAACATATTTTAGCCCTGAATGAATTAATAGCAAACATAGTTTACATAAAAGACATTTTTCCAAGAAAGTTTAGCCTTTGTCACTAATGAAACCACTAAATAAAGACATATATAGAAAAATCTTAAGATTTTTAAAATACATGACTTTGCTAAAATTTATTTGAAAATAAAAACAATTACAACCGCCAGGGGAGAGAGAGAACAGGGGAGGGATGTTGGTTTTGCATAAGGGGCGGGGCTATGGAAAGTAGGTATGTTTGGGAATGTGTAGTTACATGTTCTGGCTGTTTGTGAATTATCGTTGTTGAGTATGGAGTGTTGAGGTATTGATTTTGTGTAATGCTTTATGTTGAAAATTGAGGTGGATTTTGTTTATGATAAACAGGATAAACTGGGATGGGAGGAAGGTTTGGTTTTGCATAAGGGGCGGGATTATGATAATTGGAGGACTTGCGAGTGTAAAATGGTTTGATTATTTGATTTTGTATTGTGGTTGTTATCTATGTTTTTGGTTGGTATTATGTTTATATGGTTGTTTTTGTTGGTTGGTTGTTATTATGGTTATTAATAATACGATCTATAGTTGAAATCTGAGCCTAAATAAAAAGAAAAAGCAAGTGATTAGGTTTATGAGCAATCTAATTACTTATTCGTTTAAAAAGCTATATAAAATAAAGTTTATTATTAATTTGCTGGACAGAGCGGTGAACATTATTATGCATAAGACAAAGATAACGATCCTGATCAGTTTAGAAATCTGTGTACGCTGTAAGGTTTTTATTTCTTAAACTTTTAAAATACACGTTTAGAATTGAAAGAAATCCTCTTCCTGGTATAGCAAACCAGCACGTCTTTTTTCTCCAATCAGAGGGGTGTCAGATGGTGTCAGCCAATCACCATTCTGCGTTGGGTAGCAACGGGTGACTGTTATCAGGCGGAAGATGTGAACAGCTTAATGTTCGTGTTAAATATTTTTTTTTAATTAAAATTCATTCTATACAGCAATCGCATATTTGGGTACCGTTTCATAAAACTTTCATGCTTAAAATGTTTAGGGAGAAATGGAAGACTGGTGTGTATTTTTTCTTTAAACTACCAAGACCAGCCATACACAGTACAGTTTACATACATACAGTAATGTTTTAAATTAATATCGTTTATGACCTTCAGATGCGTTATGCTCCTCTTCTTTTTATGCTCAGCTACTAAAATTTCCCTTTAGTGGTAAAATCCATATAAATATTCAAAACTAAGCGGATTAAAATGTGCACAGTAAAGACATTAAATGATTCAATCTTTGCACTACCAACCAATGCACCACGAGTGCCCCTGTCGGTCATTTTGGCCAGCCAATCACTTGCCCTGCGGTATGCTCCGGTGCCCCGCGGTGGCTTGTGGGTAGGTTACCGTACCGCGGGTTTTTACCGCGCATTTTGAATGGCTGCATCTGTATAAATACATATATTTAGATCCTTAAGTTAATATTGTTATTAATTTCTTTAAATACGCAATTCCATATTATATTTCCTAATAATTAAATTATAAAAAGTATGCCTTTCTTTTACTGCGATAAGGAGCGCAAGTATTCATGGAAAAGGTTAATCACTTAACTCACTTAACTTTGAACGCTTTGTTATATTTCAAAATACCAACAAATTCAATATAGTGTCGATAATAATGACAGTAGTTGCAGGACAGTAGCAGTTTGAAATTATTCGTTGTTATTTATAAATCACTTAGCTTCGAACATGTTGTGATATTTACAAATATCAAAAATGTCAATATAGTGTCCATAATATTTGCTATTTTAGTTTTTCAAAGAAATTGTTCATTTGTTAAAAGAAATCTCATAGTAACAGCTGTGTTTGAACCACCGACTTCCAGCACGTAAGGCACACACCTAACCCATTACATAAGAACAAGTTGAACTGATGCGGACACTTCCAAAGAAAGAAACTGTGATAATTTGAGCTACAGTATATGAATATAATTATATAGTTATTAATTTCTTTAGATTTTACGCGATTCCATATTATATTCCGTATTAATCAAATTCTAAAAAGTATGCATTTTTTTAAAAGCAATAACGAGTGTAAGTATTCATAGAAGTGGTTAAAACATTATAATTTTTAATGACGTATATAAATTTAATATAGTCAGAAGGAGCACTTAAGAACGTTTCCAAAATAACCACAGTTATGATTTGATGCTTAAAATGTTTAGGAAGAAAGTGGAATACTGGCCATATACAATTTACATAACATGTTTATGTTCCTAAATTAATATTGTAATGACCTTCAGACGTGTTATGCTCCTCTTCTTTTTATGCTCAGCTACTAAAATTTTCCTTTAGTTGTAAAATTCCATATAAATATTCAATACTAAACAGATTAAAACATGCACAGTAAAGAGATTAAATGATTAAATCGTTTCACTAACAACCAATGCACCACGAGTGCCCCAGTCGGTCATTTTGGCCAGCCAAATCACGTACTGTGGTACACCGCAGTGAACTGTGAGTGAACTGTGGGTGAACTGCACGGTACAGGGTTGTACTGTGCATTTTGAATGGCTACAGCTGTAGGTAAAATCACTGATGATGTGTCCAGGTTTATGAAGAAATGTAGTTTCAAACAAGTTTAACCTGGTTAGGCCAGTGACACCCAAGAACAGTGACAACTATAAATCGGTTGGTGGCACCTGGAGAGAGAGTTGACCTTGCGGAAAGACAGCATTTGGGGCAGCTTGGCAACCCGATCTGCAGTTTCTGAAAGGAAAAACCCACAATTAACTGTAGATATTCAAATGGATAGATACCATCAGGGGAGTCTAAGAGAGGGCAGAATGAGCAAACCTTCGGACAGACCTGATCTGAAGTATAACAACTATTATAAATTAATTATTGATGACGAGCATTAATTGTTTATGTGGCAAGATCAGTTAACACCTCCGAGGATCCGGCTAAGAAGTAAAAGTGGCTCCTGTTTGATGAGGATGTAGATGTGATTCTTGAGACAGTAACCAAGGGAGATGTGGATAGGTGACTGCAGACAATGTCTGCAATCATTATCAACATTGTTGCCAAGAAGTTTGATACAGTGGAAAAGGAGACCCCCAACGAGTTGGAGAACCACCAAAAGCAAAGGCAGGAGCTGAGGATTTTGAAAAGGCAGTTTAAAGAAGCAAGTGAAGAAGAGAGGACGCCACTGGCTGAGCTACACAATATCCTCAGGAAGAAGTTATGTTCCTGTGTAGGGAGACATAGGAGATGGGGGAAAGAGAAGGCCAGAACGCGAGCTGCTTTCATTGCAAATCCATTTGGATTTCCCAAACAGCAGCTTGGGCAGTGAGTGGCCAGCTCACATGTTATAAAGTGGACATTGATTGTTATCTTCAGAATACCTACAACAATGAATGACAAGAGTAAGATTTTAGGAACTGGAGGGACTTAGTTAATCCAGCAAGACCTGACATCGAACTTGATGAGAAGGAACCAAGCTGAGGTACTAGAGCAAATTCAGCACCTAGCTAAATGTAAAGTACCCCCAAAACTTTTCTTTTGGCTTTGGAATATTTTAAAAGTTGTCTGGTGAAGAGGCAAGTGGCACAACTGTGGAGGATGGCAGAGGGTGTCTGTACTCCTAAAGAGGAGAACTTAAAGACCATCAAACAGTTCAGGATTATTTCACTGCTCAGCGTTGAAATGAAGATATTTCTCATCAATGTAGAAGAGTGGGAACCCTAAAGTACCAGATTGGTTGGAGCACACAGGGGTGGTCACACAGTTGATCAGGGAGACACAAGAAGACAAGGGAGACTTGTTTTGGTTGTGTTGTGGTTAGACCTCACAAACACATACAGTATGGGTCACTACCCCTCAGGGCTGGTGGATTCTTCTTGCCTTAATAATGAACATGCTGGTTAAGTCAGCTGAAGTGCACTGCAGAGGCCCTTTGACTAAGTCTGAAGTGTGATAGCCTCCAATTAGAGCTTTTATGGATGACCTGATTGTAACAGTTTCATCAGTGCCAGGGAGCAAGTGTACTACAAGGTTTGGAGAGGTTGATCAGTTTGGCTCGGATGAGTTTTAAGCCTGACAAAATCAAGGTTTCCAGTGTTGAAGAGAGTGAGCAAGGTTGCTGACAAGTTTCGCTTCTCCATGTGTGACATATTGACCCCTTCCATTATGCAGAAGCCAGTCATTAGCCTAGTTTTTTTTAATTGTTGTTTGACTGACCAGCCAGGAGCACAAGGTCACGAAGTCAGGATTTCCAGGAAAATGTAAGGCTTAATTTTTTTTTAACTTAATATACAGGGTGTTGTTTTGAAGAGAGATAATGACTAAGGTTTTCATGCATTAATCTCTCATTACCATAAAAGCTTTTATTACAATTGCTTTTAATAAAAACTGTTTCAAAGAGACCAACATGATGTTTCAGACCTTCTGTATCTGAATTTAGTTTTTAACCACTGCTGTTCCACTGCCCCATTTTTATAGTAGTCTAGTAGTAACTTGAATTAATTTTACTTGCAGATACTGTTTGGCCAGGGGTCAGGACTTAACCACAGTCTCCAACATGACTGTCCAAGTTTACCTTAGTGCTTTAAAATTCAATTCAAACTTTATTAAGGTAAATTTGTTTTAACAACAGAAAAATGCAACAAAAACAGACTAATATCACCCACAAAATTGTCTCACCTGATACATTACTGATCTGCTATCATGGAAGTAGATGTTCTCTGTCTGGTTCAGTTCTTTTTTATAGGGAGAGTCTTTTATAGGGAACTTTAGATGTTCTTCCTTATCCCAGACAGTAGCCATGTCTCTGACACATCTGTGTAGAAATGGAATTTCTTTATAAAGTCTGGTACTCAGAGTACAAGATCTTGACACAGTGGTTGTGCAAGATCAGTAAAGGTGCATTCTGTCTCAAGGGTAAAACATACTTTAGTAGGAACAAACTTTTTTTTATCAAGTCAATGATGCAGCTGTCTCTGTGTAAATTGTGGAGTCAATTGTTGGTAGTACCCCACTAGTCCTTAGAATGTTTGAATGTGTCTCTTACTACATGGATGGGGCTAGCCCTTTTAATAGAGGCTACTTTATTCACTAGAGGTCATACTTGACTTTCTCTCACCAGATAACTCAGATATTTCAATTCTTGAGAAGTAATGTGACTTTAGGTTAATTAATAGTAACATAGGTGTGTGAGATACATGGACAAAAACAAGCGAGCCTGATGGGCTTTGTCACCTCTGCTTGTTTGTAATTTGTGAGTTTTCTTTATGTACATGCTTTTGTTTTTTCCAGGCTGAATTATTGCAATCCAGTGCTTGTTTACAACATCTTAAATTGCATCCCTGTTCAGAACATACAAACATTGCAATACAAACCATGTACTCTTGTGTATTCTGGTTTAGAAGCTTTGCTGTACTGCTAAATCTCAATAAGTCTATTTATTTTTTACTTTCTTTCAGTGCGGTTTGTTTTAAAGTGTTTTTCTTTCACTTCTAAAACTGAGAGTCCAAACAAAGGGACACTGCAAATTGTGCATTGTTTCCTCAAAGCTATGGAATGATCTTTCTATTTATATAAGATTTTCTAAGTTGATCAGCAATTCAAACTTACTTTTATACTTCTTAAAACTCACACATGTATGCTCTAGCTTTTAATTCTAATAGTTTTAAAATGATATACAAATGAAGCCATTTTAAATGTGCAAGGTGTCAGGTGGTTTACTGTGACAAGTGCCATGATATGGTGAACACCACTGTATAATGCCATATTTATTTTTTCATACAATCTGATTCAGGACTGCACTAAAACCAGGTAAAACTTGTAAAACCAGGTGGTGCAATTAATCCTTAAGGCTGATCAGAACCAAGTCCTTCCGCCTAGCACTGTCTCTTCTCTCTCTTTGGATCTTACTGTCCATCCCATGTCCTTCCTTCTCTTTTTCTGTGTCTTATTATCCGGTTGAAGAATTTTTTTTTCACTTCCCCTTATAAGGCAGTCAAGAGTCTGTCTCAGAAGTTATAAGAAGTTTTTATTTCATGCACATGGGAGTGAAACACTCAGAAATGCTCAGTGTATTTTTTTCAAATTAATTAAACAGTCCTTAAGTATTTTCTGTTATCTACAGATGCAGCCATTCAAAATGGGTGAGGTATTTCGCGGCATACCCCGGTGGGCGTGTCACAGTATCACGCGGGATCACGCGGTTTCACGTGTGTCACGTGACTAACTATCCGGCGTCGCCTTGTAAAACCGCCAGGGGGAGCTTAACCTCTCATGTACAGCATTTGAGCCTTTAATTTTGAACTGTGTATTACAGCATGTTAATCATCAGTCATTAAAATGTTGGTATATTTTATGAAAGCAAGATTGCTCAGTTGGACAAAAGTACACAACCTACCTTTATCAGAAATATTTATGCATCAAAGCCTTTACTGAAGATATTACTAATAGTATTAATAATGGATGACTTTGGACAAGCTGTATACTCAAAGTATAATTTCTTTAGCACATTTGTACAAGCACTTGGAATCTGTCCAAGCCATACTTTGTCAGGCATTTTGTTTTACTTCAACGGGGCATAAAAACTTCCTTGCTTTTAACAGGGCGTTTCATAATTTCTAGCTACGAAAATGATTTAAAATGCGACACCTATCATTCAACTAGAGCTTAAAATATCACAAGGAAAAATACACACCGGTATTCCATTTCTCCCTAAACATTGTAAGCTTCGAAGTCTTTAACTAACGTGATACCAGAGTCAACAAGCATACTTTTAGAATTTGATTAAAAGGGAATATAATATGGAATCGCGTATCTAAAGAATTTAATAACGGTATGATTATATCTGTGTACTGGCAGGACTGTGTAGGGCTGTTTCGCCTACCTGATCATGCGAGCTGTCTTGTAGCCTACTGGTCTAGGTGCGTGACTACCAACTGGCAGGTTGTGTGTTCGAATCCAGCTGGTGCTGGACTTTTATTTTAACAAACATTTCTTCGAAAAAATAGGTAAGCGATATTATGGACAATCAATTGACTTTTATATTTCAAAATATCGCAACATGATCGATATTTGCGATATTTTGAATATATCTTCCCTTCTGACAGCGGTTCCTGCTTCTATTGTGTGTGTGTGTGCAACAGTAAATTTTTATAGAGAAATGGAGGCTGGACAGTATGCGTTACAATATAAACATTTATATTGATTTAAATCGTGTTCTGATTTAAATCGCAAACGCGTGTTTAATTATGTGTTTTTTAATCATGATCAGGCTAATGCATTTCTACATTTTCTGTATGAACCAGCTTAGAGGTTCATACAGAAAGACAGCTTGTGTTTAAATTGAGTGTAAGGTAATTTATGCTTCTAAAGTCATGGTCAGTATTGTTGTACTGTGCTGTACTGTGTCACATTATTTTATAGCGTTTTTATTGCGTTATTAAATCCGGTGGCGCTGTGTTAGTTTCCTGACTCACATTATTTAAACTGCGACACTGATCATTCATCTCTAAATAAACTTTATTTTATATAGCCTTTTAAGCGAATAGGTAATTAGATTGCTCATAAACCTAATCACTTTTTCTACATAAACACAGCGTGATTGCTCTCTGAAAATGCTTTTCCTTTATTTTTAAAGTAGGCTCAGATTTCAACTATAGATCGTATTATTATAAACTTTCTTGGAAAAATGTATTTTATGTAAACCATGTTTGCTATTAATTCATTTAGGGCTAAAATACGTTCATTGTCTTCTAATCGAGTCGAGTTGACATTGGAAGCCTGCCACACCCGGACCGTTAAACCAACGCATTAGCACGTCAAAGCCCATTGAGCCAGTATTGGCTTTAGTATCCCCCCCTTCTCCCCTCAATTCAATTCAATTCAAGGTGTTTTATTTGCATGACAGATGGGTACAAGCAGTGTTGGGTACTGTATGTATATTGTAACGCTTACGGCAGACAGGCACTGTGTAGGAGCCGACGCACCAGAGCAGCGCCTGCAATTTTTATATTTATAACTTAGTTTTTAAAATTAGTCAAGCAATACGAAGCATCTCCTTTTACTTAGTGCCTGAGCATACTGCAACGCGTGTGAAGCCCATAAACGATATTAATTTTGGAACTTAAACATACAGTATATGGCTGGTCTCGGTACTTTAAAGAAAACATACACACCAGTATTCCATTTCTCCCTAAACATTTTAAGCATCGAAGTCTTTAACTAACGCGATACCGGAGTCAACAAGCATACTTTTAGAATTTGATTAAAAGGGAATATAATATGGAATCACGTATCTCCAGAATTTTAAGACCAGACAATCGCAAACTCGTTTTCAATAAAATTATTTTATTCATTCATCAGTTTGTGAGAGGGACATCCAGCAGGGAGAGACACACACACCGGTTTTCATTGACAACATTGTTTTTTTTTCAATTCCTCTTGTCTAACAGGAATGTTTTGTTTGTGGACAGACTGTTAGGCAAGAGGAAAAGACCGCCTCCTCCTACGAAGCATTTCGTTGATCCGATCACGAATTATTTTCCAGTCGTACGCAGCAAGGGTTGAGAATCTCCGATTCACCATCGTACTAATGGTTTCCCGGAGATTGGGTTAAAAAAAAACAAAAAACATACTAACAACTGTGCCATCCTACTCCTTACTTAATACATTTTATTATTCATAAACAGTTAACATTGTTAGCAAAATATTTTGAATTATATTTAACCCTATTTTTTCTTTAGTTTTGTATTTAACTTATTATATGATAGTCAGACTTAATGTATATTTGAACAATGAAAATATATTTTTACAAGATTTTACATTAAGCACTTAAAATTAATATGGTTAATAATAGTAAACTGTAACATGCTGTAACAAGATCGGTTACAAGAAGAAAATGCTTTCAGAGAAAATGTTTCAACCAAACCTGTTCCCACACACCCCGCCCCCACTACCATTAGAATATACACAAACATTTTAGCGTTTCATTCTGAGCAGAAGACCCTCACACCTGAAGAGTGCTGGCTGTGACGAATTAAACCGGTTTTACAGGTTTCAATCACAGACCATGTGACATGGGACTCAGTAAACTACAGTAACACCGTATTTGATAACGCTTTAAAAACGCTATAAAATAATGTGACTTGGCACAGAACAAGTTTACAGCACAGTACAAAGATAAATGCTGACCATGACTTTAGAAGCATAAATTGCCTTACACTCAATTTAAACACAAGCTGTCTTTAGCCCTCTAAGCTGGTTCATACAGAAATGTAGAGATCTAGGCTCAGAACACACAGCTTCATTAGCGAATACATATGCAGGACAACTAGAGAAGACGTTTTACAGAGGATGGATTTTTAGAAACATCCCATCAGACATCCCATCATATTCACAACGTGAAATCTAGAAAATAATATTACGTAACCAAAATCCGCAATATGGAAACAGAACCTGTGTAATTGTTGATAGATGATGTACTCGTAACATTTTTTCAAGAAGAACTACAACATTTAAAAAATGACTTGTGTGTACTTGATATCTCTAATCAATCCACGGGTCCCAGCACAAAACTGGTTCATACAGAAAATGTAGAAATGCATTAGCCTGATCATGATTAAAAAACACATAATTAAACACGCGTTTGCGATTTAAATCAGAACACGATTTAAATCAATATAAATGTTTATATTGTAACGCATACTGTCCAGCCTCCATTTCTCTATAAAAATTTACTGTTGCACACACACACACAATAGAAGCAGGAACCACTGTCAGAAGGGAAGATATATTCAAAATATCGCAAATATCGATCATGTTGCGATATTTTGAAATATAAAAGTCAATTGATTGTCCATAATATCGCTTACCTATTTTTTCAAAGAAATGTTTGTTAAAATAAAAGTCCAGCACCAGCTGGATTCGAACACACAACCTGCCAGTTGGTAGTCACGCACCTAGACCAGTAGGCTACAAGACAGCTCTCTGGCGAAACAGCCTTACACAGTCCTGCCGCAGTACACGGATATAATCATACCGTTATTAAATTCTTTAGATACGCGATTCCATATTATATTCCCTTTTAATCAAATTCTAAAAGTATGCTTGTTGACTCCGGTATCACGTTAGTTAAAGACTTCGAAGCTTACAATGTTTAGGGAGAAATGGAATACTGGTGTGTATTTTTTTCTTTAAAGTACCAAGACCAGCCATATACTGTATGTTTACGTTCCAAAATTAATATCGTTTATGGCCTTCACACGCGTTACAGTATGCTCCTATTCTTTTTATGCTCAGCTACTAAGATTTCCCTTCAGTGGTAAAATTCAATATCTACAACGGGCACAGTAAAGACGTTTACAGTAAGTCTTTCTACGACAGACCAACGGACCACGAGTGCCCCTGTCGGTCAACCAATCACATACCGCAGTATCGCGTGTCATCATACCTGCGGTATCTGTACTGCGGTGTCTGTACCGCGCACTTTGAATGGCTGCATCTGTATGACGCTTCCCTGTGCTTAACAGATTAGCAGTGTTCCAAATTCATGCACAACTTCTTTCTTCCCTATTTGCTGAAAATAACTTATTTTAATACAATTGGTTACTAAGATTCGTAACATGCATTCCTATATAACAGTATAGAATTACATACAGTAGTAGCCATTGTGTCCAGCATTCTTCCAAACCAGTTCTAAATGTCCACCTTATAAAATATTGCAGCTTCAGCAGACAAAGTGTGTATAAAGATCATAGAGACCCTCTCAATAATCCCATGTTCCTGGACTGTGGGGGACTCTTAATGATTTAACAACTTACTTAACCATGTTAAACCAGATGATTTATTTGATCAATGTGTCTCAGACCCAATACTGCTAAGTAAAATATTAATTTTATTTTCTTGCTTTTAAGATTCCAAGATCTGCAAATGTTGACACTAACAACGGAATTGGCCCCTTCCAATAGATAGTATTTATAGACAATATTTTTTGCTGTGTTCATACTGGATGCAATATATACAGCATATTCAGTATAAGCAGTAGTATGAGAAGATACATAGAACACCTAGTTTTTTTACTACTTTATTATATTGAAAAAATATAACACCGCAAAAATGCAAATTCTAAAAATTAGATTAAGTAAGTGACCACCCTTTTAGCAACAGCCACATATACTGTATGAAGATATGTGTGTTTATATATATATTTAGACTATTATAATTATTTGACTGTTAGCTTGACCAATTATCCTCTGTGTTGTTGCAGCTGGCTAATTGTTGGCTTTGTTCGGTTTTTAAAGCTAATATGTGTTATCATGGTCATGAATGGCTGGTCCATTAATCGAGTAATTAGTGAGCTTTTTTATTAGGGTATGTTCTCTGTTCACCTCTGAGGTGGAGTTTGAGGCTGAGCAGAGAGAATAATCTGTGGAAAACATTATAAGGAAGCAGGAAAGAAAAAAATCTGCTCTAGAGCCCTACACAGAGTTAGTAAAACCACCTGATAAAAAAGTCTGAGAGTTCTTAGTTAAGTATTGTATTTTTTGTAGAAATTTAGCATACAAGTTTTTAAGGGGTCACTACTGATTTTCTTTGGTCAGTGTAGATTTTTTGGGCAGTATAACATGATATATTTAGATAGAGGTAAAATGGGATCCATGGGAAATAAGAAATGAACATAAGAAAGTAAGTAGGTTCTTAGAAATCCTACCATCTAGACCAAGACCATCTAGTCAAATGTACTTTAATCTTATTTAGGACATTTTATATATATTTTTGTGAGAATCCTGGAGACTGTGACTGAGTAGGAATATTGGGTTGGGAGACATTACCATATCAGTGAAATTCATAGGCATAACGATTGATTTTAAATGATCTTAAAATCCAGAAAATCTACCCATTAGATTTGTAATGATGTAACAGTACATCATTCATGATGTAACAGTACATCATGAATGTACTGTTAACTAGTACATTCATGATGTGAGAAACAGAAATACAAAAATCTTAAAGAAATAGGAGAATGTCATTAATATAAAGTGAAATGTGTTGCTTAGACCCTTCCTTGATGTTTGGACTCCCTGGATGGGACTCAAAGTAACATTTTGCCTGTACCAACAGTTCTAACAACATTTTTTTTGTATAGATTATTGGTCATATTGATAATTGAATGGCAAGGTCATTTGCCTGGGATAGTATCTCAGGGTTCAATTTTATGTTGTCTGCCATTCAATATGTGATTTGTGTTATTTCTTTGTCACTTTAATTATCATTGTGTCAGTGTGCCATCCAAGATGTTTTAGGAATACCTGATATTGGGAATATATTTTCTTTTTTTAGAAAACTTACTTTCATAATTAAGAATAAACAGAAAGCTTTAAAAAGCTTTATAATTTTTAAAGTCATGTCTGATTTCTGCAGGGACACATTATTGTTTCTTATTTTTGATTTTCTTTAAAAAATTAAAAGAATCAGTTGACCATTGTGCTGTACAGTATTGAGTTACATTTTTTATGTTTTTGAGAGAATTCAGAACGCTTCAACTGATGCATATAAAATGTGTTCTTGCATTGTGAACTCACTTACACCTGGATTCCACTTTATTCAAACTAAGGTTTCTAAAAATGCAAACAGGTACAAGATATTGTTTAAATAAAAGCTATGAAAAATTTCACAAATCATGATCTTTAAAGTGGTTTGAAAGCTTTGTGTCATTTTTCACAAAGTTATTGAAATCTGTAACATTGTGTCTAATGAATAGGCGTTTTAATAAGAAAGCGGAGGTCACTTTATTGGCCGTTTATAATTTATTGTATTAGGAATTTGTTCGCATACCCCAGCTTTCTCTCCATGAGACAGGAAGAGAAGCTTGGGGTCAGAGCGCTGGGTCAGCCATTTATACGGCACTCCTGGAGGGGTTAAGGGCCTTGCTCAGGGGCCCAACAGAGTAGGATTCTTCTGCAGGCCACAGGATACGAACCGGTAACGTTCCAGCCACAGGCACAGATCCTTAGCCACCGAGTCACTGCACCGCCCAACACAGCACAACAATTTTTAATATTACCATTACAATACACTTAACTCTCAACACAAAGACACTTTTAACCTAGCGATTTAACATATTTAGCTAACAAAGTCCCAAGTTTGTCTCTGATGACCTGCAGCCCCAGAATATATTTTTTATACATTAAAAAAATATATAAACACTAAATATAAAACTACAGATCTTTATAAAACCTTATTACTTCAGGTTTACTGGTCTTACCTAAAAAAATAGAAAAAAAAAACATGGGAGGGTTTCCAGAGATATTTAGAAGTCGGGAGCTGAGCAAGCTGGTAGCGAGGATCAAACTACCCACCTGCGCAATTCCTGACTTCTGTGCACCCCACTTCATCACCTGATTACACTGGGTTTATACAAACTTTATGGAATGAAAGCTAGTTATCCGAATTATCCGAACAGGGTTGAAATTAGGCTTCCACTGATCAGACAAAAGAACTACATGATATTTGAACTTCTGATCTGCAGAGCCCTACAAAATTCAGAATGTGCAGTGGCGTGACATTTTGATGACCCCACATTACACTGCACCCACCCCCTTCTCTGAATTGTTTACAGCATCTTGGAAGAATCAATTAAATGTTCATTGAATTTGATGGTAAAACATTGAAAGCATTCATGATAGTAAGTCTCTGTGCAAAATGTACTGGGCCCCTTTAATGCAAAACAAGTGTGTGCTTTCACTGACAGTGGAGCCTGTGTTGAAATGGCAATAGCAGAAATAGTTTTTCTCAATACACAGCTTACATTTATGTTTACAGAAAATTATCAGTCTTGCATAAGAAAAAGAAAATTCAGAATTATCAGCAGAGATCAGAAGATATCAGTCCATAGATATTATTTCTAAGAAGTCATGTGTGGTTGAAATTATTTTTTAAACTTTTTTATTTAACAATGAAAGGATTTCAAAACTTCCAAAATAACTAAAAGTGACCAAGTTAAAGAATTTGATGCAGGTGTTTATGAAGAAAGTGGAGTATGCTACCACTTACAGCGATATAAATATACTATATTTAAATTAATCAATTAATATATTTAATTTTTATTTTAAAATACCAACATTTACCTTTAGTTACACAATTCCATATTAATATTCCATATGAAGAGGATTTAAAGTAGTAAGCAAGATAAGTGCCACCTACTGATTTTTTTTGGCCAGTGTAGATTTTTTGGGCAGTATAACATGATATAGAAAAGTTTAATGCGGTAATGAGTTTTGATGTACAATCTGCATGGCTGCATCTGTATGTTCTCATCATCTAGATAAATTCAGCAAGGAGCAACTTTCTTCTGCATTCTATGTCATTCATTTTGCATTCTTCTGCATTCAACTGAAGGTTGACATAGAATTCAATTGACAATTGACTGTGATCAATTGTTCATCTTCTGGGCGCTGCTCTGTAGCAACCGGCGGCACATCTTTGTCCTCTCCTCCCTTTTCTGACTTTTTATCATTATTTTGAATTTTTATGTTCTACATATTTCTTTGTTTTATTTTCATGTTTCTATGTTTTATTACGTACATCTTTTCTCACTGACAACCGTTCATGTTCTGGATGATCAGGAGCGATATGATGAAACTCATCAAAGTACTTAATAATAAAAATTGCTTACACATATATAGTGCTTTTCTGGACACTACACTCAAAGCGCTTTATAGGTAATGGGGACTCCCCTCCACCACCACCAATGTGCAGCATCCACCTGGATGATGCGACGGCAGCCATAGTACGCCAGAACGCTCACCACCCATCAGCTATCAGTGGGGAGGAGAGGGGATTGTTAGGAGGCCATGATTGGTAAGGGCCAATGGGATATTTGGCCAGGACACCGGGGTAACACTCCTACTCTTTTTGAGAAACGCCCTGGCATTTTTAATGACCACAGAGAGTCAGGACCTGTCTCATCCGAAGGACGGCGCCTGTTTACTGTATAGTGCCAACATCACTATACTGAGGCATTAGGACCTATATGGACCACAGGGTGAGCACTCACTGCTGGCCCCACTAACACCTCTTCCAGCAGCAACCTTAGTTTTTCCCAGGAGGTCTCCCATCCAGGTACTGACCAGGCTCACACCTGCTTAGCTTAAGTGGATAGCCAGTTGTGATTTGCAGAGTGATATGGCTACTTGCTTTGCTGGTGTACAGACTACCTGGCTCTACCTGTCCATGGCTGGGGCGCATGTGATGCTGGCATCGTTGGCTTGAAATATAGCCAAGAGTTCTTTTAACTTTAAGTTCCAAAGATTTCCAACCGTCCGGTACATTGTTTGCCAATCTTCCGCAAGACATTCTGTGTTCTACAAAAAATACGAGCTTAAATCAGAAAACTAAGCGAGCAAGCATGGCGGGGGGAGGACTGCGACACAGGCTCCGGCAGAGGAGGAATAAGCTCCCGCTGCCCACCGTCATTCTATCGAACGTGCGCTCACTGAGGAGTAACCTAGACGAACTGCATACCAGCGTACGATTCCTGCACGAGTTTCAGGATGCCTGCATTCTAGCTTTCACGGAAACTTGAAGGAAGATGTTGTGAAGCCTGAGAGGTTTTCTCTACAGAGGTCCTGAAAGCACAGGTAAACATCACGGCGGAGGGGTCTGCTTGATGATAAACAACTGCTGGTGTCAGAACATTACTGTCCGTGAGATTGTGTGCACGCCTGACTTCGAACTGCTTAGTGTCTCTCTGCGCCCCTTCTACCTCTCTCGAGAATTTCTGCAGCTTTTTATTACTCTCTTCTATATCCACCCTAAAGCGAATGCGGTAAAGGCTTCCAATATAATTTTTGATGTTACCCAGAAACTGGACACTATCCCCAGATGTTCTTAAATTTATTTTAGGAGACTTTAACAGCTGCATACTAAATACCAGTATTTCAACGTATTACCAATACGTGACCTTCCCCACGCGGTTGAATAAAATAATTGATTATTGTTACGGGACAGTCCCTAATGACTACTCGTCCCTCGCAAGACATCCACTAGGCAACTCTGACCACAACACTGTGCTTCTCAGGCCAATCTACCAGCCGCTGTTCAAGAGGATCAAACCGGAGATAAGAACAGTAAAAGCCTGGGACTCGGAGAGCACTGAACAGCTTCGGGATTGCTGCACGCAATGGGACATGTTTAAAAACACATCAGGACATTCACAAACTTTCTGTTGTGGTATTACATTATATTTCTTTCAGAGTCGACTCTATCATCCCTGCCAAAAGCTTTAAGGCTTTTCCCAATAACAAACCCTGGGTAACAAAAGCCTTAATCATGGCCTCCTAAAAAAGAAACAATCTTTTTCTCAAGAGGACAGCCAGCTCAGGAAGGAAGTGCAGAGAGGTGAAAAGGGAGATCAGGAAACCTAAGGAACAGTATAGGGTAAAAAAAGAGAACAACATGACAACAGGTGACACCAGGATGGCATGGCAGGGCATTAAAAGCATGGCCAATATCCCTCAGAAGCGTAGTGGTAGCACTATACAGATGCAGCCATTCAAAGTGCGTGGCACAGACACGTACCGGTTAATTGGGTACGTCCTCGCACATCGTGACGCGCGATGACACGAAATACCGCGGTACGTGATTGGTTGACCGACAGGGGTGCTCGTTATTGATTTTAGGAAAAATACCACACCCCCTAAACCCACTATAGTTGATAGTCAGCCTGTTGCAATTGTCGATGACTATAAGTACTTGGGACTGGTCACTAACAAAAACCTAAAATGGGACAAATGTTGTGACATGATCTATAAAAAAGGTCAACAGAGACTCTTCTTTCTTAGAAAACTCAGGTACTTTAAGGTGGATAAAACTATTCTTACACTTTTCTACAAATCATTCATTGAAAGTGTCGTAACATACTGCTTCACTTGTTGGTTTGGCAACATAAAGTACCGGTAATTGTAATAGGCTGGGTAAATTAGTGAATATAAGTGACAAAATAATCGGGAATAATCAAATCAACTTAAGCATCCTTTACAAATAGAGGGTGACTAAGAAAGCCAAAAGCATCAGGGAGTGTGTGTCTCACCCCCTCCACTGTGAATTCACACCTCTCCCATCTGGGAAATGCCTCTGTGCCCCCAGGTGTCAAACCAACAGAGTCAGGAAATATTTCATCCCCACTGCAATCACACTCTTAAACAATGCAAAGTAACTATCTTGTCTCTTGTTTCTTTTTTCCTGTAACACTGCTGTATTCTGTATTGTATTGTGTTTGACTGTGCCGTAAAACAAGGAAGATTAATAAACATAAACATAATCTCATGGTTAAATAGTCAAGTCTAGCCATGTGTGAGTCTAGTCTCACAGAGCTTCAACAACAGATGACAACTTGTGAGTTCGATAAAGAATGAATAAAAGCATTTAATTAATAACGCGTTTGCGTTTGTCTGGGTGCTGACAGTAAAAAACAATTACTTTTTGACAATGAAGAACTGTGTGTGTGTCTCTCTCTGCTGGAGTTTGTAATCGTTTTTATTTTTAAAATACATTTTAGCAAAGTAATGTACCATAAAAGTATTGTGAGACATATTTGGGTTAACGTTCAGTGTTCAGTGTGTGGTAATTTGTTTGGTGCGAGTGAAGTTTTATTTAATCTCTGACCCAGGGAAAAGTGTGGTGTGGACGGCTGAGGAGAGAATGCAGGCTCGCGCTGTGTCCGTTATTCTTTTTGTCTTCTTCTGGCTTGGTCGGATAGTTTTTGTTTTTGTTTTATCAATAAAGTTTGATAATCAGCCTGTGAAAGCTCTGTTCACATGAATGCCTGAAACATTGTACCGAACCCAGGATTTTACAGTATTTTTTCTTTAAAATACCAATAACAGCAACATACAGTTTACATAATATGTTGATGTTCCAAAATTAATATCGTTTATGACCTTTATGACCTTCGTTATGCCCTTCGTTAATGTCTAAGCCGGAACACATCATTATATCTAATTTTTTATTTCTTTAAAAAAAAATCGTTTGCCCAGCTTAACAGTATTGTTGTTATTGTTTTTATCCTGTAAAGCGCTTTGAGGAGCCACCTTTAAAGGCGCTATATACAATAAAGTTCATTTTTATTACTATTGTTAATTTGCTGGACAGAGAGGTGAACATTATTACACAGAAGACAAAGATAGTGATTTACGTTGCATTTGGCATTATGCTGCTGTAATAGTTTAAAATAATTAAAAGTCTAAACAGTATCAGCTTTATTTATGGGTTGTTATTTCAAAAAAGTCAAAAACTGCACTCAAAATGCAATTTAGAGCTTTCTGGCAAGAGGAGACACCCAAATTAATAATGTTACATGCCACTGTTTGTGCATGAATAAGGTTATACCGCTATTTCCTTAGATATAGCGCCTTTAAAGGTGGCTTCTCAAAACGCTTTACAGGATAAAAACAACAACAATATTGTATTTCATTGCACTTTAACAGATCGTCCTTAAATCAATTGTTGATTTAGTTTGACAGTAACCCTAACACTAACCCTATTTTATTTTTTCAAAGAAATGTTTGTTAAAAAAAAAAGTCATGGCTCTGGCTGGATTCAAACACCCAACGTATGATGTGTAAGTCAGGAACCTAACCCACAGCGGCACTGGCAAGGTCACATGATGAGCGTTGAAAAAGCCCTACAGAAACATTATCAACAGATATCAATTATCCTACAGCGTTGAACAAGTATAAGGTTTGTGCACAACGGGAATTGCTTGGTCAGTCACTAATGGGGCAGAAACTTGGTTTCTTTCCAGTGTACTGGCTACTTCTGAAATATATTGAAATATTCAGCCTTGTCGACAATATTTTAACTGCATTGCACTAGTGGTCACGCAAGGACTTGCTGCAGCTTAAGTTTTGGTTCCAAGGCTTTAGGCAACAGTCATGTACAGATGCAGCCATTCAAAATGCGCGGGCGATACCGCATTATTTTCCGGTACGCTGTACGCAGTCTACCGCAAGTTACCGGTAAATACCGCGAGTTACCGGTAAATACCGCTAGTTACCGTAAATTCTCCTATAATACGACAAGCAAAATAATAGTATCCGGAATTTCCGCAAGGTGGAGCTAATAAAGCTCAACCTCTCATGTTTAAGCTGTGGCCATCAAAGTCTTTAACGAAGATATTACTAATAGTATTAATAATGAATGACCTTGGACAAGCTGTAAGTGTAAACTCAAAGTATTGCCCTGGTCAACATTCATTTTTTCATTGACCGTCTTTGTAAAAGTAACACCACAGCATTTCGCAATCACGCATTTATTTCCAATCATGCAAAGTACAGTAATTTTTGAGAATCGATTCACCATGCCTTTCACATGCTCATAAAAGAGATTGATTTAGGAACATAAACATATTACCGTTTGAAAACTGTACTGTATACAGTATGTATATGTATATTTAATGTCTTAACTGTGCCCTTTTAAGTATTGAATATTCATATCTAATTTTACCACTGAAGGGAAATCTTAACATAAACATACAGTATATGGCTGGTCTCGGTACTTTAAAGAAAACATACACGAAACATGGTTTCATTATGACCAGAATCGGTCTTGAGATATTTTTAACTTGATTTACAGTATTTGAGAGGTATGTCTTAACACCGATACTACAGTACGTAAATACTGCTCACGTATGTAACGTTGCCATAGCCAAATTAAATGTAATGTAGCTCTCTGAAGGCACCAGTTCTGTAGGGTTTGGGCATTTACTGAGACAATTATTAATTGTAGCAGTAAATCACAAAGTTGATTCTTTTGATGGCTTTAGAATCCAACCATGCGACATAACTCAAACAACGCACACACACAGGTACTAATACACGAAGATACATTTATTAATACATAGAATATGCATATAAACCTAACAGATCTTATCGAGAGGGTTATCAGAATACAAAAGGTATATATTCAGTCAGTTACAAAGAGTTACATATATCAAGAGGACATACGTTCAGTATATCATTCATTAAGACCGTTTCGTAAATGAACTTGGTTACAACTTCTACATTAGATACTCAAAACAAGTACATAACTCTTAGGAATTAAATTGATATCAACTGGTTGGGATAACAATTGAATTCTCGAGCAGTAATGCAGTGAAGTTGAATACTCATCCAATCTCTGGGGATTCAGATCTCCTGCGGGCACAAAGAAACAGTTGCAGGCTGTTGCTGTCCAATCCGCGCTCTCTGGCTCGGTGCCAGGCTGTGCTGTGCGGCTTGCGACGGTGCGCTGCAGATGCTCACTGACCGGCTAGTTAGTGTTGGCTTTAACTAGCACAGTTTGTGCACAGGAGAAAAGATGACTGTGGGTCCAAGCAAGTCAGGAAGAGGACCGGTTCGTTCCTGGTGAAGCGCTAGTTCTGAATAGTGATTCAGCTGTCCACAGTTCCGACCTGTTTACGAGGCCTGCTGCTGGTGCTAACCTCGGGTGGATCCTCTGGTTACACTCTGGCAACCTCCGGTCTAGACTCATTGAACAAAGGAAAGTTCTGGCACTCGGACACACTGGCCGTTCCGTGGTTGTCTGGGCTGAGTCTCAGGATGGTCAGGAGGCGCGCTGCGAGAATGTCCTGCCCTTGGGAGCCTTCTGCTCCTGGGCCGTCCTGCCCTGGAATTCTCCTTTGAATTCCCTTTAGAAAAGTCTCAGAAGTCCACTCTGAATCTCTGCTGAATCTTACAGGCTCTCTGTGTTGCCTGTTTTTACCTGGAGGAACTTCAGCTCGTTGATTGGCTGAAAGTTCCATGGGCATCAGAGTCCCACGTGGGTTACTCAGCCCTACCAGTCCCTGATTGGTTGATCAAGGTGAGATATGAGTTACTTACTCCTGACACTGTGTCCATCTGGCACTCCCTAGACAGATAGGCGCCAATGGATGACCATTGATCATGATAGCCAGGCTTAGCTAAGTGCATCCCCCTTTGGGAGCTGTCCTTTATCAAAGGAACCTTAAATCAGCCTGCATGAATAGTTTCTCTGTGGCTGCACCACAGAGATGAACAGAGAAATGGGGCCTCATTTGGGAAGGCTCAGAACACTTAATTCTTTCTTATTAATAAGCCTCGCCGCTACACGTATATGTGTCTAGGTTTATATTATGCATTTCATACGGTCAAATTACTTTTGAGCAACTAATAAGAAGCGCGAAACGGTATGCATTTTAGTTTCGTTTTGTGCTGGGACTCTGCTTTTAACAATGTCGCCGTGGATTGATTAGAGATATCAAGTACATACAAGTCATTTTTTAAATGTTGTAGTTCGTCTTGTAAAAATGTTCCGAGTACATCATCTATCAACAATTACACAGGTTCTGTTTCCATATTGCGGATTTTGGTTACGTAATATTATTTTCTAGATTTCACATTGTGAATATATGATTTGGGCAAACAGAGCCGCAAAGAAGTACATTATGGGTTGTTTTTTTTCTGCAGTTTTATCTAGAACAAGCGATGCTTAGACCTTTGTCTGATTCTTGTGAAACTATCCACACGACAGTTACAGTACCTAGGAGTTGACTTCAGTGATGTCACTGATGGGATGTTTCTAAAAATCCATCCTCTGTAAAACGTCTTCTCTAGTTGTCCTGCATATGTATTCGCTAATGAAGCTGTGTGTTCTGAGCCTGGATCTCTACATTTCTGTATGAACCAGCTTAGAGGGCTAAAGACAGCTTGTGTTTAAATTGAGTGTAAGGCAATTTATGTTTCTAAAGTCATGGTCAGCATTTATTATTGTACTGTGCTGTAAACTTGTTCTGTGCCTAGTCACATTATTTTATAGCGTTTTTATAGCATTATCAAATCCGGTGGCACTGTGTGTTAGTTTCCTGACTCCCATGTCACATGGTCTGTGATTGAATCCCATGGAACTATGGCTTTATTTTTTAACAAACATTTCTTTGAAAAAATGAAACGTTTCCCTTGGTCAGAGATTAAATAAAACCTCACTCGCACCAAACAAATTTATATTTCTAAATATCACAACATGATCGAATTTAAGTCTTTTTAATAACAATGAATAGTCACCTATGCGTTACAAAATAAACATTTATATTGATTTCAATCGCGTTTTGAACCAGCTACCAGTTAACACTGTACTTCCTACTTTGAAAATACCTGTGAAACCGGTTTAATTCGTCACAGCCAGCACTCCGGCAGAGAGGGGGTTGTACTCGTAAAGTAGAAGCAGGCGAGATTTCCAGCGAAAGACACCTCCCCCCCCCCCCCATACTATTCAAATTGTATTACAGCATTGTAATTACACATTGTAATTGTATTACACATTGTACACATGCTTAAAAGAGAAGAGAGAAAACGCAAGCCTTCTTCAGGTGTGAGGGTTTCTGCTCAGAATGAAACGCTAAAATGTAATGTAGGCTCTGAATGGGTTCAATTATGATTTGGGCTTGATTAAGGTCGCTGCCTTTCATCTAAAACCCTACTTGAATCCTTCTAAACTAAAAATCAGTGTTAGTGAGTTCTAAATAAAGAGGTATCCAGGTAACAGTGAAACGGGCGGACAGTCTGGGGAGATCGCCCATTTTCCATATAAATAGTTCCCTGGTTCCGCACCCCTTGGTGTTTCTCTCGCTCTCTCTCGTGTCACCTGATCATTAGCTCGAAAGATTTCAGTGCTTTGTGTATATTCTAATGGTAGTGGGGGCAGGGTGTGTGGGAACAGGTTTGGTTGAAATTGCATATGAGATCTATGTTTTCTTCACACCTGAAACATTTTCTCTGAAAGCATTTTTGTTCGCAGTTTAGCCGATCTTGTTACAGCATGTTACAGTTTACTATTATTAACCATATTAATTTTAAGTGCTTAATGCCATTTTTTGACCAGGCACGAATATTCTTAAGTCCATATCTTCGCAAGGGAATCAGTGCGAATTGCAATACTAATTAAATGACCGCAGGCACTTTCCACCCCCTCTGCCAGCAGGAACATTCCTATTCTTAGCTCAGCAGCTCATTACAAACCGGGTTTTTTTACACAGCGATACAGCTTTGCGTTGTGAATCTGTTTTTCCGTGTTTACAAAGAAAGTGGAATACAGTGATACTACCTGCTATACAGATACATATATTTAGATATTTAGACCCTTAAATTAATATCATTATTAATAATAATGATTATAATGATAATAATGATAATCGGCCAGTGAAAGCTCTGTTGTCCTTCACATCAATGCCTGAAACATTTTTTTCATAATGTCGACATACACAGTCGTGTAACTGACAGTTTGAGGTAGCCTATCGTGTAAATTTCGCTTTGTTGCTGATAGGTTAAGCTTTCGAAACTCTGCCCCAAAGTCATGTGACTGATTTTTCGCCCTGTTTCGTTGGTTAAACGCAATGATCACAAGCACCACCATGGTAACTGGGATGTGTAGTTTTTAATTCCGTTTGAATTATAACTCTACGTACTGTCTTCATATTTGGCCAGGGCTTTAAAGAGAAGGCGCGCCAAAAACTTTCGGTGCCGTCGTCTCCGCTTTAAAGGTACCCCCGTGCTGGAAGAATTTGACCTCGGAACGTTTGCCTAGCGTAGTTATAGTGGACATAAAAACAAGAGTTCGCTGGCATTATATAATTATACGAATTACACGAATATAATTATATCTTATTAATTTCTTGAGATACGCGATTCTTTTAATACAGTCTTTGCTGTGCTCTAGAGGATCCTTGTGATATTCGAGCTCTGGTTGAATGATAAGTGTCGCAGTTTAAATAAATTTTGTAGTTGGCAATTATGAAACGCTCTGTTAAAAGCAAGGGAGTTTTTATGTCCATTGCAGTTCTTTTGAAACTGAACTTGTTTGAATTGACTGAGCTCCGTGCTGTACCACACAATGTCTGTGTCCGCAGAGAGGGGGGTTGTACTCGTTAATGTCTTAGCACAAAGCAGAAACTTCTTGGAAAGATTACAGATTTTAATCGTCTTTTTTCTGAACCAGGGAAAATCTGATCATGTTTCTCTATAACAATAATAAAAAACTTTATTTTACATATCACCTTTAAAAGTGGCATCTCAAAACAATACAGTAGATGTAAACCACAGATTACAAAGTAAATACCCAGACAAAAGCAAACGCGTTTTTAATAAGATGCTTTTATTCGTTCATAATCCGACGATCTCAGGAAGACTAATGGGGGTCTGGCTTTTTTTCTGGAAAACCATAACTCTGGTCTTGTCCAGATTGACTGTCAGCGCCCAGGTCTGACAGTGCTGCTCCAGCCTCTGTTCTGTGGGCGACAGCAGGACCAGTTCCTCTGCAAAGAGGAGGAACTCGATTTCTGTAATTAATGCTGATCAGTAAATCAAGGGACAAAACAGTTATTGCACCCGGCTCCTCAATGGGCTTCAATGTGCTAATGCGTTGGTTTAACAGTCCGGGTGTGACAATGTTTTTTATTATTGTTATAGAGAAACATGATCAGATTTTCCCCGGTTCAGAAAAAAAGATCTGAAGTACTGTACCGTATACTAGTTTGTCACTCTTCTCATCCCCTCTTTGCTAAATGGCTTTTGAATCGAGTCACATGAAGACAGAGGTGAAACAGCCCTACACAGCCCTGTCGCAGTACACGAATATAATTATATCTTATTAATTTCTTGAGATACGTGATTCTTTTAATACAGTCTTTGCTGTGCTCTAGAGGATCCTTGTGATATTTCGAGCTCTTGGTGAATGATAAGTGTCGCAGTTTTTTTGCAACATAAATATAATTATATCGTTATTAATTTCTTGAGATACGCGATTCCATATTATATTCCCTTTTAATCAAATTCTAAAAGTATGCTTGTTGACTCCGGTATCACGTTAGTTAAAGACTTCGATGCTTAAAATGTTTAGGGAGAAATGGAATACTGGTGTGTATGTTTTCTTTAAAGTACCGAGACCAGCCATATACTGTATGTTTAAGTTCCAAAATTAATATCGTTTATGGACTTTACACGCGTTGCAGTATGCTCCTATTCTTTCTATGCTCAGGCACTAAGATTTCCCTTCAGAGGTAAAATTCCATATAAATATTAAATACTACAATGGACACAGTAAAGACGTTTACTGTAAATCTTTCTACGACAGACCAACAGACCACGAGTGCCCCTGTCGGTCAACCAATCACGTACCGCGGTACCCCGCGTCATCTTGCGTCATGATGCACGACGCCGTAGCCAATGACCGGTACGTGTCTGTACCGCGCACTTTGAATGGCTGCATCTGTAGTGTTAATTTCAGCTGGCCAAGTTGGTTCAGTGTAGTTAGGAAAGACATGCAACACTTTTTAACTTGGGAAAATATGATTGGAGAGTGAGTCTCCAAGCCCTACTGTCCCTGATTTGTTAGTCATCCTTTGGATGATTGACCACAACCTGTGACTTTAAGAACTTCATCCAGACGTGCCTATGGCTCTCTGCCAGACATCCAGGCACCAGAGGTGAACATCCATCTTGGGGAGAGCTGATCCTGGTTTGTTTAACTGTCCTAAGAATGCTACTTATGAAAACATTAATCTACAGCATATTGAAATACAAGGCTATACTGGGGTTAAGACCACAGAGAGGGTTCTCACTGAAAATCCACAGAAAAATCCATCTTTCAAAACTATTAAGTTTAATAAAGTTGAAAAGGGGATGAAGTTGAAGAAAGGCACAGATCAGGAGTATGGTAGAAACATTTCAAATGATTATCTAATCATTTAAAGGCAGTGCGTACTTTTGTATGACACTATTAGTATAGCTAATAGTGGCATGTAGTCTGGTTCTTCCTCAGTGAACATCCAAGTGAAATATTAATTTATTACGTCAAGCATTTCTTTTCCTATTATTATCACTAAGAGACTTTGTACAAATCCACCTATTTGGATAATGCAGCACATTGTGCCGTGCACACCTCAACACAGCAGCAGTTGTGGAACTGCACTACTCTGTAAAACCACTAGGTGAAACAGTGAATGCTTATCAGTCAATCAGTCAATCAAGGTTTATTTGTCAATGCACGAACAGTACAGCATACAGCGGTGGTGTTGACAAGTAAATGCTTTGTCTGCGAGCTCATTAAGTGGGATAGAAGAGTAGAAGGACAGAAATTTGTAGGGATTAGATTAACATTAGGATACAATAAATTACACAATTGCAATTTACAATGCAATTTACAGATTGTGCGAAAGTAACACAAGGATAGGAGGTATTTAGCGCTCTTTGTATGTGTCCTGAGAGTGCAAGTGACAGGAGGGCGCCGGTGCACCCTGTCAGTTCAAGGAGGGTTGCCTATTCACCAGTGTCTGTTTGGGTAACTGCAGGCGTCTGCTGTGGTTGGCTGTTTAGCAGTCTTACTGCCTGGAGGAAGAAGTTTTTACGAAACCTGGTGGTCTTGGTCTGTATACTTCGGTACCGTTTTCCGGATGGTAGTAGAGAGAACAAGTTGTGGTTAGGGTGACTGGGGTCCCTGAGGATAGACCTGGCCTTCTTGAGGCATCTAGCAGAGTAGATATCCTTGATGTTCGGTAGCACATATTCAGTAGTGTTTTGTGTCAGTTTCAACACCCTCTGGAGTACCTTGCACTCTCGGGCAGAGCTGTTACCACACCAGGCAGTGATGTAGCCAGTTAGGATGCTTTCAGTGGTGCACCTGTAAAAATTTGTTAGGATGTGTGATGGCATGCCAAACTTCTTTAGTCTACGGATAAAGAATAGGGGCTGCTGTGCTGTCTTGGCTATGAGGTTGGTGTGGTGGGCTTAGATCGTCTGTGATGAAGACACCTAGGAATTTGAAACTGTTGACTCTCTCCACTGTGGACCCGCTGATGTGAATGGGTGCTTGGTCTCTTCCTTGATGCTTCCTGTAGTCCACTGTCCACTCCTTAGTTTTGCTGGTGTTCAGAGAGAGGTTGTTGTCCTGACACCATGCTGTCAGCGTTTCTACATCCTCCCTGTACGCAGACTCATCACTGTTCGTGATCAAGCTAATGATAGTTGTATCGTCCGCAAACTTGCTGATCAAGTTTGTTTTGTTCCTGGCTACACATTCGTGGCTGAATAGGGAGTAGAGGAGATGGTTGAGTACACAGCACTGGGGGGTAACGATGTTCAGAGTCAGGGTGGAGGATGTATTTGTGCCTACTTTCACTACCTGCGGTCGGTCCGTCAGAAAGTCCAGGATCCAATTGCAGAGAGGGGAGCTTAGTCTTACAGTGCCTTGCGAAAGTATTCGGCCCCCTTGAACTTTTCAACCTTTTGCCACATTTCAGGCTTCAAACATAAAGATATAAATTTTTTATTTTATGTGAAGAATCACCAACAAGTGGGACACAATTGTGAAGTGGAACGAAATCTATTGGATTTTTGAAACTTTTTTAACTAATAAAAAAATGAAAAGTGGGGCGTGCAAAATTATTCGGCCCCCTTGCGTTAATACTTTGTAGAGCCACCTTTTGCTGCGATTACAGCTGCAAGTCGCTTGGGGTATGTCTCTATCAGTTTTGCACATCGAGAGACTGAAATTCTTGCCCATTCTTCCTTGCAAAACAGCTCGAGCTCAGTGAGGTTGGATGGAGAGCGTTTGTGAACAGCAGTTTTCAGCTCTTTCCACAGATTCTCGATTGGATTCAGGTTTGGACTTTGACTTGGCCATTCAAACACCTGGATACGTTTATTTGTGAACCATTCCTTTGTAGATTTTGCTGTATGTTTGGGATCATTGTCTTGTTGGAAGATAAATCTCCGTCCCAGTTTCAGGTCTTTTGCAGACTCCAACAGGTTTTCATCCAGAATGGTCCTGTATTTGGCTGCATCCATCTTCCCCTCAATTTTAACCATCTTCCCTGTCCCTGCTGAAGAAAAGCAGGCCCAAACCATAATGCTGCCACCACCATGTTTGTCAGTGGGGATGGTGTGTTGAGGGTGATGAGCTGTGTTGCTTTTACGCCAAACATATCGTTTTGCATTGTGGCCAAAAAGTTCGATTTTGGTTTCATCTGACCAGAGCACCTTCTTCCACATGTTTGGGGTGTCTCCCAGGTGGCTTGTGGCAAACTTTAGACGAGACTTTTTATGGATATCTTTGAGAAATGGCTTTCTTCTTGCCACTCTTCCATAAAGGCCAGATTTGTGCAGTGTAAGACTGATTGTTGTCCTATGGACAGACTCTCCCACCTCAGCTGTAGTTCTCTGCAGTTCATCCAGAGTGATCATGGGCCTCTTGGCTGCATCTCTGATCAGTCTTCTCCTTGTCTAAGCTGAAAGTTTAGAGGGACGGCCAGGTCTTGGTAGATTTGCAGTGGTCTGATACTCCTTCCATTTCAAGATGATCGCTTGCACAGTGCTCCTTGGGATGTTTGAAGCTTGGGAAATCTTTTTGTATCCAAATCCGGCTTTAAACTTCTCCACAACAGTATCACGGACCTGCCTGGTGTGTTCCTTGGTCTTCATGATGCTCTCTGCGCTTTCAACAGAACCTTGAGACTATCACAGAGCAGGTGCATTTATACAGAGACTTGATTACACACAGGTGGATTCTATTTATCACCATCAGTCATTTAGGACAACATTGGATCATTCAGAGATCCTCGCTGAACTTCTGGAGTGAGTTTGCTGCACTGAAAGTAAAGGGGCCGAATAATTTTGCACGCCCCACTTTTCATTTTTTTATTAGTTAAAAAAGTTTCAAAAATCCAATAGATTTCGTTCCACTTCACAATTGTGTCCCACTTGTTGGTGATTCTTCACATAAAATAAAAAAATTATATCTTTATGTTTGAAGCCTGAAATGTGGCAAAAGGTTGAAAAGTTCAAGGGGGCCGAATACTTTCGCAAGGCACTGTAGGTCTTGGAACTTGGTGATAAGCCTTGAAGGAACAATGGTGTTGAATGCTGAGCTGTAATCAATAAACAACATTCTCACATATGTTTCTTTCTTGTCTAGGTGTTAGAGAGTAGTGTGTAGAGCAGTGGCGACGGCGTGCTCAGTTGATCAGTTTTGTCGATATACAAATTGCAGTGGGTCCAAGGTGTTAGGTAGTAGTTGATCAGCTGCTCTACGCACTTCATCATGATGTCTGTAGTCATTTAGGCAGTTTACTCCGGTTTTCTTGGGGATTGGGACGATGGTGGTTTTCTTGAAGCAAGAGGGGACTGTGCATTGAGTAAGAGAGAGATTAAATAAGTCCATGAAGATGTCCGCTAGGTTGATCTGCGCAGCCTTCAGGACATGACCAGGGATGGCGTCGGGGCCAGGAGCCTTGCGTGGATTAGTCTTTTTACAGACTTTGTACACATCAGTCTGAAAACAGACAGTGGGTGTTCTCCCTGGTTTACTGGGATTTCCGTGTTATAGACTTCAAACCGTTCATGAAATGAATTTAGTTCATTGGGGGGGAAAAGTGGTATGTGTCGTGTTGCTGTGTTTCACTTTGTAATCTGTGATGGTCTGGATTCCATGCCACATATTCCAAGTGTCCCAGTCATCGTGATAGTGTGATTCCAGTGTTACCCTGTAGTTATATTTGGCTTTTTTGAGATCAGATCTGGATTTTCTGTGCTCTTGTCTCCAGAGCTGAAGGCGTTTAGCTCGTACTTCGCCACTTACCCGCTGTTTTTGATTTGGGTATGTGTGAACATTTTCTATGCATTTTGCATTTGCTGATATAGCTAGTAGCGTAGTCCCCATACAGATTAATGTCGTTCCGGCAGCTTCTCGAAAAATCCGATAGTCAGGGGTGGCAAAGCAGTGGTCCTTGTCGCAGGCTTCTCCTGCTTGAGTTTCTGCCTATAGGCAGTAGCAGAATGGAGGTGAGGTTGGATTTGCCGAAAGGAGGTTGGTGGAGGGCTTTGTAGCCATCCCAGAAGGGAGTATAACTATTGTCCAACGTGTTTGTTTCACACGTCGGGCATTTTATCTGCTGATGAAGGTTTGGCATGATTTTCTTCAGGTTCAGTTTGAAGTCCCCCACTGTGATGAATGTGCCCTTAGGGTTTGAGTTTTCATGTCTGCTTAGGTGTTTGTGTAGTTCCTCCAGAGCTGTTTTGGTGTTTGCCTGCGGCGGAATACACACCACTGTGAGGACCACCAATATAAATTTACTCGGTAGATAGAACAGGCGACATTTTATTGTTAGGTGTTCAAGGTGTGGAGAGCATGATGATGAAATAGTCTCCACAGCTGTACACCAGGAGTTATTAACCATGATGCACACCAGTCCGCACCTGATTTTCCCCGAGTCCATTGTCGTGTCCTGACGGTGGACAGAAAAACCTCTCGTGAGGATAGCGGTGTCCGGAATAGATGAGTCAAGCCAGGTTTCTGTAAACGCTAGCACATTGCAGTTTTTAATGTTGAAAAGCAAACCTTGCTCTCAGCTCCTCCAGCTTATTGTCAAGTGATTGAACATTAGTTAGAAGTATGCTTGAAAGTGGAGGGTGATTGCTGTGTTGTCTCAGTCCAACCAAGACACCTGCCCGCTTACCTCTTTCCTCCAGCAATAGGTACAGGTAAAACTCCACAGTCCAGGTAGTCCAGGTAATCCATCATTGTTTTTGGTGCAAGCCTGATTGTACCGATAGTTGATCCTATGTCTATTAGCGTCTAATAGACAGAAACAAACGGCAGCCTTACTTGTCAGCGCCATCTTGCAAGTAACCCATGCTGTGACTCATGCTGACCCATGCTTATCATGCTGTGTGGAAGCATTTGAGCTTTCCCCAGAAAACATCTGGTTTCAAATACTGGTCAATGCTGAGCCCCTTGGAACAGCCTTTCCAATCATAGAATTTAAGTTGTATAGTGTTTAGTCTTCAATTATTTTTATACTGTATATATAAAAACAATTTATTATTATATCTTGTGAATGTGAATGTCTTTCTGGTTTACATCCACATTAAAATAATCTATATTTTGTCTTAATGCAAATGTTAGCAACAAGTAACAGGGGAACAATTTACCTTAAATTCTGATTATAAAAATGTATTTTACACATACTGTACTGTAGTGGCTTTAAAACAATACAGTACCATACCGTATATACTCTGTATATCATATATTTATATACTGATTTTATTGTTACAGCTTTAAGTGACTGGGAAGTGTCTCTTAGGTTTTAGATAAAGTTTGTGACACCTGGCAGTGTAAAAACAAAGAATTATTGGCACACTTGGTAAAGAAAGCAAAAAAGGCTATGAAAAAATGTCTTTGTTGTTTATAAGCTTGATCTTACACTGAAAATCTGAGAGAAATCTAACCTTTCAGAAATCTTTCAGTGAGTTAAATTATTCAAAGGAAAAAAATCCTTATAAAAAATTTTAAAAAATTCTCAAAAAACACGTGTCACAATTATTGGCACCCCTCCATTTAGTACTTTGTGCACCTCCCTTTGCATAGATAACAGCACTTAGTCTTCTCTTATAATGCTGGATGAGGTGGGAGAACACTTATAAAGGGATCTGAGACCATTTCTCCATAAAAAAAATCTCTCCAGACCCTTCAGAGTCCTTAGTCCTCACTTGTGGACTCTCCTCTTCAGCTCACCCCACAGGTTTTCAATGGGGTTTAGGTCAGGGGACTGGGATGGCCACTGCAAAGGCTTAATTATGTGGTCAGTGAACCATTTATGTGTGTATTCTCCTGGTATTTGATGGAGTCCATGATCCCATATATTCTAACAAGATTCCCAGGGCCTTTGGAAGAAAAACAGCCCCACAACATCACAGATCCACCATCATACCTCAGAGTGAGGATTAGATTATTTTCTGCATGACTTTGACTCTTTTTATGCCAAACACACCTCTGGTGTTTGTTGCCAAAAAACACTATTTTTGTCTGATCTGACCATAGATCTCAGTTCCAGTCAAAGTTCCAGTGATGTTTAGTGAACTCCAGGAGCTAACGTTTGTGGTTTGACGACAGCAGAGGCTTTCTTCTGGCAAGCCTTCCAAATAATTTGTTGGCATGGAGGTGGCATCTAATTGGAGTTTTGGAGACTTGGTGACCTACCAATCAGGAACTGGTAGGGCAGGGTAACCCCACGTGGGTCTCGAATACCCGTGGAACTTTCAACCAATGAACAACCGTAGTTCCTCCAGATAAAATAGGCAGCACAGGGCCCAGAAGGCCCCTCCAGGACATTCTCAGACTCAGCTCGGACAATCATGTGACGACCAGTGTGTCTGAGTGCCAAGACTTTACTTTGTTCTAAGGGTCGAGACTGGAGGTTGCCTGCGCATAACCAAAGGATCTGCCCAAGGTTAGCCTAGCAGCAAGCCTCATGAACCGCAGGTACCCTACCCCGAACGCTCACCTGATCAACGAATGAACTACGGTTGGAACTGTCGACAGCTGAATATCAGTATTCAGGACTAGCGCTACATCGGGAATGAACCGGTCTTCTTTCCGTCTAAAGAGTGTGACTTGCTTGGACCCACAGTCACTTTTCATGTGCACAAACTCTCGGTAGTAAAGCCAGGACTAACACACCAGTCTTCAGAGAGTCCCTGCCAGCACGCTGCAGCAGGAATCTCTCCCTCCTTCTCCCACACCTCCAGCCACACCAGGACTGCCTGGCACCGGGCCAGAGGATGCCGATTTGACACAGCAACAGCCTGTTGCTGTTCCTTTGTGTCTGCGGGAGATCTGAATCCACATAAATTGGATGAGTATTCAACATTCTGCATTACAGCTCGAGAATTCAATTGTTACCTCAACCCCAGTTGATATCAATCTAATTCCTATGAGTGACGTACTTGCTTTTGAGTAGTGTAGAAGTTGTAATCAAAGCTCATTAACGAAACGGTATAAATTAATGGTATACTGAATGTATGTCTCTCTTGATTTGTAACTCTTTGTGATTGAATATATACCTTTTGTATTCTGCTAACCCTCACTATAAGATCTGTTATGTTTATATACACATTTTATAAATTAATAAATGTATTCTCGTGTATTAGAATCCATGTGTGTGCGTTGCTGGGTTATTCCGCAAGGTTGGTTTTCTAATAGCCATCAAAGAATAATTTTGTGACTTACTGCTACAATTAATAATTGTTCCAGTAAATTCACAAAACCCGTACACTGTACATACAGTAATCTAATGTACGCACAGTAGATGGTATTGATAGCTAAATATGAAAACGTACCCAACAGTATTCTACCCTCTTCATACATATTTCATGCATCAAAATCTTTCACTTTGGATTAAGGATTTCTTCACAGAATTCTTTAAGTTAAACAAAGGAGGGAAAAAGGGTTATTTTTACATTTGCTAGTGTTGTAACAGAAGAAATAAGGTTCTTGATCCCGAGATGAAGTGAAACAGATGAGTTTATTGCATGCAAGGAACAATAAAGCCGAAGTCTTGTTTCCCGCAAGAAACAACAAAACCGAAGTATTGTTCAACGTACTGCTACAAACTTTTGGGTTATATAGTGTTTTCTTCTCCGTTTCTGACGTCACTCGGTATGATGGTAAAGAGGGGGGTTCATGGTATTTGGCCAGTTTACGATGTTCTGGGCAAATGGTCAGTTTAACATTACACCCAGGGGGGTTCCTAGCTTGCATCTGCAGTCCTTATCAGTTAACCCCCTTTCCTGCCATAAACCCCTGCTTGTGACTTGGAAGTCTAAACCCCCTACAGAAAAGATTAAATTCAAACCCCCGTCTTCACATCTTTCTTCATTCCCCCCTTATAAAATATGGCATACGTCAGTGTAGCCTATTTTTATACATACAATGTCAGGGCAGATCTTTCCTTTCTTGGCGAACAGGTATGTATTGCCATGACATTGTACGTTCCACGGTTATGGCAAGATGTGATACATGTTTTTGTGCACGTGATGATTACAATTATACATATAAACAATACTACTCCTACAGATAAACACTATAAAAAGGTTCCACCCCAGGCCCCAAACACAGACTTTACCCAAAACCCAATTCCCCAATTTTCAGTATAATAGTCCTGATATTTCTGTCCCTCATTGTAAATGTGTTGGGCCAGATCTGAGATGTGCTCAGAATTATCAGGGATATATGTGCAGCATTCAGTGCCAATTACTGCACAAGTTCCTCCTTGGGCCGCCAGTACATAATCTAAAGCTAGTCGGTTCTGCATGGCCACTGTTCTGAGGGCTACCATCTCATCATTAACAGCCTTCAGACTAGATGAGGTAGACTTTGCTAATTCTTCTAAAGTCGAGGCCATTTGAATTAACTCTCGACTCAGAAAGTTCATGCCGGCTTGTGGAAATATTATACCTAAATAATATTCCCAATCAGCCAATTTTCTTTGTGGTCTGTGGTTAGGTCCGAAGGGGGTGTGGGTTTGAACACGGATATGAGGAACCACATATCCTAAATAACATGAGCCAGACCACTGGGCTGGCAACCATGGGTAGGCTCGTTTTCCACAAATGAAATATGTTCCGTTTGGCGCTCCCCATGCCTCTGAAAATAAGAAACTTATACCGAATTGTGGGGTGTGCCGATCCCATCCTGGAATTTGGGAGGTAGAGGTGGATATATTTGCAGCGCTGGTAAGGTTGCAACGACTCCATCCAACCAAGTGCAGACCAATTAGTGTGCTGAAAACATATGTTTCCCTCACGTTCCTTATTGAGAGTCAGGTATGGTGGTGTATGGCTTCTGTTATATTTAGGAGCGTAAGAGCCTGTGAAACTCGTGGGCTCTAAGCCTCGCTCCTGTAGATATTGTAATGTTGTGCAGGTTAAAGCCGTGTTATGGCAACCCCCCATAGTTTGTCATATTAAAATCTCCTAAATTATCCCTCCAAATGATCATGCCTATGACTTCCTCGCGACGCCAAGTAATGGCTCCCATAGGAAGTCCTCCCTGTACATATTTGGGTAATGCGGCACACACCCAGCAGGCACTTTGGTTGGTTTTCTTAGCTGTCAGATAGGAGAGGCCTAAAAAGGAATTAATTCCATGTTCTCCTTTGTGGGAGAGATGATCATTAATCCCTGCGGAACATAGTTCTACAGCAACAATTATCATTATTGACAGAAATGATTTCATTCTGGGTCTGTAAATGGGGATGAGGCTCGTCGGCAGTGTGGCGCGTGGATCCAGCGATCTTTTCCTTCCACTCGAACCGCAGACTCGGTTGTCAACAGGATCTGGTAGGGTCCGTCCCACCTGGGCTGGAGAACCTGTGAAGGAAATTTCCTGATCCACACCCACTCTCCTGGGATGAGGTCGTGCCCTCCTTCAGGTGGTGGTCCCCACGCCTCCAGGACCTGCTCGCGGGCTCCTTGGGTGGCCTCTGTCAGCTACTTGCAATAATACAAAGGAATGGTTGATCCCTCTGAGGAAACCCCAGTCTCAGCACCTGTAAGAGAACTTGTTTCAAATTATTAAAGGCGGCTTTTGCTGCAGGAACCAAGGCAATCTTGTCCTTGTACTGCACTCCCCCCTTAAGCAGATCTGTTAAGAGTTGTGCTCACCCTGCAAAAAACATATTACCCAGGCCCTGTTAAAATTCCACAATGCTAGACACAAAAGGGCCTTATCATAACTGCTTCTATTAGACACTCTAAAGCTGAAGCAACTCAGACTTGTGGGTTTCCTCGTCAGGGGAAGCACTCAGAATACCATCAACATACTGAGTGATCACAGCCAGTTGAAGCCACGTGATACCCTGTTCTGCATAGTCATTCTTTGTAATGCATAATATTTCAACCCAATAGATCTGGGATCAAACCACCCATTAAAATCTGGTACTCGGCAAGTAAAACTTGCTGTCCCAATACTCCTGTGCCCTCCTGCCATCTTCCCCTATACATTGCTATATAGTACACTGTTGAACAGAGGAGTGAAACAAGCATGACAGTAGTGCTCCAGTATCCCCTAACAGAGAAACCACCACTCCATTAACAGTACATTTTTAACCACTGGACTGGGACAGACTTAGGGAGGCTACAAGGGATTTACAGGATCTAATCGTTAGGTAAACAGATTTTCTCACAAGACGTTATTCTCCCCAGTCTCGATTCTAAACCTACAGCGTTTCAGCATGTCTGGTTTCGAGACATTCGAATAAAACCAAATTGTTTCCACTATTGCAACTAATTGTATAAATTACAATTTATAATAATACAAAAACTGTTTAACTACTTTTACGTCCACCTGTACTGTACTTATACGTTTCAGATGCTCTTATATTTTCCAATCTCCTTAAGTTGATTTTCGTCAAGTCTCTGTAGTTACGTCTCTAGCCAGTCCCGCTGGCTAAACACACTCACACCGTCATTTAGTAGACCAAAACTCACAGTTGCACACATACATGCCGGCACACAAATTCATAAAACACACATATACATCGAGAATATATTTTTCTCTTCGTAATACAATGTGCTGTATTCTTGTTTTACTCCTACATGAATCATTTTAATTCCTGAAGCGCACTCCAGGTTCGCTGCATTTCTAATTTCGGGTGCGGTACTTTAGCCCACCGGTCAATATCTTACGGTTTTGGATTTGATCGTATGGGGGAAATCAGGGAAGGTAGGTGCGATTGCAGACCCCCTCGACGGGGTGCGAGACAGTGTTAGAGTGGCGCTGTCATCAACGGCACCAGCCCCTGCTACATCAAGTCCTTTCCCACTTCGAGTGAGAGTACAGATCTGCGGGCGCCCTCCCTCTAACAGGGGAGACCCTGATCCGTTTTTATCACACTCATACCAAGTGTTATCCCAATCAGACCCCCCTTCTCCATATGGCCACTGAGGGAATTGATCCCAATTATTTTCGTTTCCTGCCTGTTTGTTCCCCTGTGGGAGAGCAGGACATAACTTAGTCGCTGGCTGCAGCACATTACCCAGTGCAGCGTGACCAGGAGTTAATTCCTAATTCGTTTCTCATTCTCCTGTACTGCCTCTTTTAGCTTTTTTTTTCCCTATACTCTTTCGTAGCGAGTAAAGTATATCTTCTTCCGGGTATTTATTTTCCCGTAAACACACTTTTAAGTCACATCCCAATTTCTTTCTTTTTCGTCATGTATCTGCCACCACTGGTGCCGGCCGTGCACCAGGGTGGGAGCTACATGCTTGTGCTTTTGCCAATCAATACTCATATATGCTTTCTTTACAGGCGTCTTCGCCCCAAATTCCCTCTGACAAACTCAGCTTTTTCCATATTTTTCTCCTTCTTTTCCGTCAACTTACACTTTTCCGATATTTAAACGGACCCTTCCACCACTTTCTCAAACCATCAGTTAGCGCACATGTTCGGTCTCTTTAAGATTTACTTTTGTCGTGTGTGAGGTAACAGCTCATTCAGTAGGGGGATGCTTTCACTTGAAAAACCTGTGCATTCCTGCACTCATTCAGCCAAGGGCGTCTGTTACCTCCGGATCTAAATACCTCTCAGAGACTTTAGAGAGGATTTACACCGCACTGTTCACAGGTAAGAAACGAGACCTCGAAAACCCCCTTTCTTGATCAGTAATTCACCATCCCCAGAACGCCAGCATCGCTGCTTTTGCCCCGGGGTGGACTTACGCACTGAGCTCAATCAGGGCGATTCTCGGGTCTCAACGTCCTTTAAATCCTGCTACTTAATGCTTTGCTCTTTTATTATGAGGTGTGTTTATGTTAGTGTAGTGCGTGTGTATATGTATTTCACAAACAAGGAAAACACCAAAAACATACATACATATATCTCTTCTACTCCTGTTTCCTTTAAAACAAAAAAAACCACGCCACGCCAATCTGTGCACGATCAAGGCGTAGCTAATCTCAGGACCCCGGGCGTAATTAAAGCCCACACCAATCCTGGATTATACGTGCATTTAATGCACCACTCAGCTCCAGAACCCCGGGCGCAATTAAGGCCCACACCGATCCCGAGCCACAGAACTCCGGGTGCAATTAAGACCCACACCAGTTCTGACCTTCAGAACTCCGGGTGCAACTAAGACCCACACCAGTCCTGAACTACGTGCATTTAATGCACCACTTGCTCTAGAACCCCGGGCGCAATAAAGGCCCACACCGATTCAGAGCATCAGAACTCCGGGTGCAACTAAGACCCAAACCAGTTCTGACCCTCAGAACTCCGGGTGCAATTAAGACCCACACCAGTCCTGACTTCACGGTAAGGGTCCAAAACCCGTTCAAAACTCCACGCGCAATTAAGGCATACACCAGCTTCGAACGCCTGTACACAATACCGCGGAACCCCTGCCAGACCAAATTCTGGGCTTACAGCAAACAACCCATTACATACACCGGTGCCTTCCCCGGGCCAGAGGAATTCAGAAACTCACGTTTACTCCGTCATCTCGGGCGATTCTCGCAGGGAGCAGAGATTTCCCAATCGGTCAGAGAGAGTCGGGACTTTTAAATAAAAGAGGAGTCCTTACCTCTTAGTTATGTGCGCGCTGACCGTCTCTCCTGCCGATGGGAAGTTCTGCGCCTTCTGGAGCATCCGCCGACTACGCCAAATTTGTTGTAACAGAAGAAATAAGGTTCTTGATCCCGAGATGAAGTGAAACAGATGAGTTTATTGCATGCAAGGAACAATAAAGCCGAAGTCTTGTTTCCCGCAAGAAACAACAAAACCGAAGTATTGTTCAACGTACTGTTACAAACTTTTGGGTTATATAGTGTTTTCTTCTCCGTTTCTGACGTCACTCGGTATGATGGTAAAGAGGGGGGTTCATGGTATTTGGCCAGTTTACGATGTTCTGGGCAAATGGTCAGTTTAACATTACACCCAGGGGGGTTCCTAGCTTGCATCTGCAGTCCTTATCAGTTAACCCCCTTTCCTGCCATAAACCCCTGCTTGTGACTTGGAAGTCTAAACCCCCTACAGAAAAGATTAAATTCAAACCCCCGTCTTCACATCTTTCTTCACTAGTAACAGATGGGTTACACCTTCAATTAAGCAAGTGACTCTCTCTGTTATTTACTAATGTACACTGTCTAGATGCCAATGTTCTTATTATGCAAACAACAATAAGCTCTTGCTTATTAAACTTGGAGATCCTGACTGATTTGAATTTGTATTCCCGTCATTTAGCTGAAACCGAAAAAGAAATCATGCAGTAGTTACTGTAAATTTATTTAAGGGCGCTCTTTTATTAACAGACACTCTGACTCAAATCTATGTCATGCAGTGATATAGACGTGGGCAATGTCAACCCCATTAAACAATGAGCTTGTCACACAAATCCTGCTAAACTGGAAGCTTTGCAGAAGGTGATATACTGTACATTATTTACTGCAGCACAGTTTAGTTCAAAGAAGGAAGTGTGTGAAGCCCCCCTGTTTATTGGTACCAAACATTGATGAGACATCACGGTTCTGTACAGATTACAGAAAAGTTAATGTACTGTTTAACGTTAGTCAAGGACCGATGCGCTGTTCCCTTTTGTAACAGGGTTACTCCCTGGAAATTAGACACAAGAAGGGCAATGTTGGACAATGTTGTGTGGCTCTGGGGGAATTTGTTGGTAAACTGAAGAGTTATGGAGGAGACACATTGTATTTCGCCTCTTTTTACACTTGTAAGAACAATGTTAATGCGATATGGAAGATATTATTAATAACCTTTTAAAACTGAAGCTGTTTACTCTAGTTCACACCTCTATGTCAATATCACAGTACGCCCAGCAGCTCTTTTGTTTGAATTACTCTATGTATGAGTCCACGAGGCATACCAGCCAAGGTTTTGAAATTTAGAAAAATACTTTTGTTGAGAATGTGAGAACATTCAAGATGAGAACATCTTGATTGTTACACAAGGAAGTGAACCGTGACAATTTGTTACAATTATGATCAGAAGAAAAAAGTTTATTTTTTATTTGTGGCTTCTGCAGTTGCACCCATTCCAATGGCTGGATAGTTAACCCTCCCCAATTGCTTTGTCAGTCTGTCCTTGGGGGGAAGGGGGAACGGGCGTCTCCTTGACATCTGACTCTCCTCCATATGATAAAGTGATCGTGAATGTCAAGTAAATATACCGTGACATATAAAATTAATAAAAATCACACTTCAAACTTCCATCACAAAGAAAATAAAAATGGTTGTAACGTTCTCCAAAGCTTTCTCAGTCAAGAACAAAGAATTCAATTAGGGGAGTGCATCAGCATGCGTAGGCTGCAAAAAAAACAACTAAAAAAGGAAGAAAAATGCTTTCAGAGAAAAAAAATGTTTCAGGTGTGAAGAATACAGAGTCCCAAGTCAATTGCAGCATAAACCTTTCCCCACACACCCTCCCCCCGCTGTGATTGGGATGTACACAAACAAAGCACTGAAAGCTTTACTTCACTGAAAGTTGACCAGTATATGGTCAGGTGTTCCGCGGACATAGGAATTGTAATTCTGGCGTTCTGAACTCACTTACACCTGGGATTCAATTTATTCAAAATAAGGTTTTAGAAAATGGGACCAGGTACTAGATGTTGTTTATATAAAAGTTGTAAACATTTTCAAAAATTGCTATCTTTAAAATGCCTGTGGTTTGAAGGTTATTATAATTTAATATCGTTAATAGTGATCAGACATTATTATAGTTCGGTTTCAGCTGTGTTTTTAATATCTTTTTTATTCTCGATTATAATTGTAATATATCCTGATTCATTTTAAGACTTGTTCTAAAGGCTTGTCTTGAATTGCACCTTACTCCCACCGCTGACAGGATTTCACTTTTGCTCATTCATATTTTCTATTTATTGAACACGTTGTTATATATAGCAATATACTTTTGACAGCTAATTTTGCTTGAAGAATTTAAAATCTGTCTGTACAGAAGCTTTATTTAATTGAGCAGAATGCTTTCGAATTCATTTTTATCGCCTTTGTCTTGCGAGGGGCGGGGGGGTTGTGCAGAGTGATGGAGACAATTTCTTCTTTTAGGAATTTGTCTTTTAACATAAGGCAACCAGCATTCAAATGTCCTGTTTTTTCTTAACACGTGCCACACGCATACAGCATGACGTTGCATAGTTATAAAGCCACTACAGTATAGCCTGTGGGAAATACATTTATTTTTCCTGCATCAAAGTTTAACTCGTTCAGAGCGCCCTGCATTACAAACTCCAAGCTTTTCATTTTGTCCATTGCTACAATATCGACAGCAATGTAGTTAAAATAACATGTCAAAATGTTTCCAAAATAACCACATGTGAATGAGTTGAAGGATTTGATAATAATAGAGAAATCATAACAATGACCCCGTGTTGCTAATCATGCATACCCAACGGAAAGAAGCACATTTAAATCGACACATGATGGTTTTGTGTTTAAGCATTTCTTAATGGAAATGGAAATTTAAGTTAAACAAGGGAGAGGGGGATGTTTTTTTTTACAATTGCGGAAATTGAGAACAGACTATCAACACGATGGGCAAATTATTGTTTTTATTTTAAAAACTTAGATCAAAATGACATTAAATTAAATTAAAAATAAGATACAAATAAGATAAAATGACGTGTTCCTGCCTAACTCAAACATTGCGTGACTTTAAAAGCTGTAAAAAATGGTTTAGATAGATAAAAACACATTTTTGATTAAACGTTTAAAATACTTGAATTTCATAGAAGTTGTACTGATTTAAAACCTCTTGACAGTAATATTAATATAACTAAGTAGCTAAAATATCACAAGGGGACATTTTGGAAACATTTAACGTTCGTTTTTAAAATATATATATATATATTATAGTGGTAACAGGCAATGGACTATCATGTAGTGTGCTGCAACCAGGCGGTTCAAACCAGCGAATATGTAGGAACTTTGTTTCTTACGGAACTGAATATATAAAAATAGTCCACTATTATAGCTTGTTGTTGGCTACGGTGTGTGTGTATCTGGATGAATTATTATAAGTGATGGTTTCGTAATTTAGGATTTCTTCATGCAATTCTTTACGTTAAAGGAGGGAAAAAAGAGGGCTGTACTGTCACTGCGCTGCAACCGGCTCGTACCATCTGTATGCCTGCCATTCATTACAATATTAATAATGAATGACCATGGACAAGATGTAAACTGAAGAGTTACAGAAGACACCTTAAGTCTTGTCTTTTCCGCTCGGAATTTAACCTTTACAGCGATCCTTTTGGCCATATTTTTTACATAGCCGGATGAGTAAAAATAGATTGGATTAATAACTGGAGTAAGAAAAGATATTTCACACATACTTTAAAACCATACGGCTTTGGAACAGCAGGCGGTGAGATCTGGCTGGGATGGGGGGATTTTGATTTTACTGTGCAAACCGTATTCGCTACAGTACTATAATGAGTCCCTGAGGAATAATGTTCAAATTTCAGAATTATAAAAGATAAACCTTTGTTAAGTTTGCACGAGAGACAAAAGGTACCTTTTGAGAAGTTGTGTACTGCTTGCAAAGTAGCAGATTTTGACAAACAGCTAATTTTGCTTGAAGAATTTAAAATCTGTCTGTACTAAAGCTTTATTTAATTGAGCAGAAAGTCACCTTGCTAAATATGTTGACAAATATCTGAATTTCTGCAGGATAAAATTGTATCCAGCTGTGAATCAGCTACGTGACCTTGCCTCCATGAAATTGTGGGAAGGAGGTTTAGTGGGCAGTGTAGTGACAATAAAGTGTTTTAATACACTGTACAGTATAACAGTGTAAAGCAAGTATGTTTTCTTTCATGTTTGTAATAACTATTCTTGCAAGTACATTTTGTTTGCTTCTGTGTGTTAGCTGGTGGGCAAACGTTCGAGGTGAAAATTAATTCATAATGAGTGTACCTTTAATGCAGAGAAGACCACACCAAACTTTTTCAGCTTTGTAAGTCGCTCTAGCCATTACTCTTTGACACTTTCTTTAGTCATAGAGGTGGGACGATGCCTCCCCCCTCCCTCTTCCCTCTGCCTGCCTTACCTGTTCCCATTTTTAACCATTCTGTGTCCGAATTGCAGCAGGTGAGAGAGAGTAGGGAGAGGGAAAAAAAGTGAACCTTGTTTTTTTGATATTCAGATTTAATGTACAGATGCAGCCATTCAAAACGAGGGGGGTGCGCTGCGGTACAACGCGGTGGGCGTGTAGCATCATAATCATATCGCGTCATACCGCATTAAACTGTATGAAAATTAGATTATGTTAATAGTATCCAGAATCACTTTGTAAAACTGCCAGGTGGAGCTAATAAAGCTTAACCTCTCATGTACAACATTGGAGCTGTCACCAGAAAACACCCAGTTTTGAATCCTGATCACTGCTGAGGGACAATCTTTATTCAATTAAGAATTTAAGTTGTATACTCTATAGACTTTTAAATTTAAACTGTGTATTACAGCATGTTAATCATTATACATTAAAAAGTTGGTATATTTTATGAAAGCAAGATTGCTCAGTTGGACAAAAGTACACAACCTACCACCTTTATCATAAATATTTTAATTATGCAGAAATATTTCACGCATCAAAGCCTTTACCGAAGATATTACTAATAGTATTAATAATGAATGACCTTGGACAAGCTGTAAACTCAGAGTATTACCCTGGTCCACATTCTTTATAACCGTCTTTGTAAATGAAAAGACTATTTTTTCATTGACAAAAAGTAACACCACAGCATTTCGTTGATCCGATCATGCATTCGTTTCCAATCATACAAAGTATGCCTTTCACATGCTCATAAAATATATTAATTTAGGAACATAAATATATTACTGTATGTAAACTGTACTGTATATGGCTGGTCTTGGTCGTTTAAAGAAAAAATACACACCAGTATTCCATTTCTCCCTAAACATTTTAAGCATCAAAGTCTTACATGAGGTTATTTTGGAAACGTTTTTACGTGCTCCTTCTGACCAGATTACTGTACGTTTATATTCTTTGTGAAAATTTATCGTTTTAATCTTTTCTGCGAATACACTCGTTATCGGAGTAAACAAAAGCATACTTTTAGAATTTGATTAATAGGGAATATAATATGGAATCGCGTATTTAAAGAAATTAATAACTGTATAATTATATTCATGTACTGTTGCACAAACAGTAGTATAAGACTTTCCATTGATATGTGTACGGCTGTTTCACCACTATGCTATGTCACTGTGTCTGTGGCGTGATAGCTTAAGTGACTGACTTATAAGCATGAGGTCGGGTGTTCAACTCCAGCAATCGCTATGAGTTTTCTTTTAACAAATAAACATTTCTTTGAAAAACTAAAATAGCAAATATTATGGACACTATATTGACATTTTATATTTTTAAATATCACAACATGTTCAAAGCCATTTATTAATAACAATGAATAATTTCAAACCGCTACTGATATTAATTACTGACAATAAATATTATCGACACTATATTGAATTTGTTGGTCTTTCTAAATATCACACAAAATTCAAAGTTAAGTGATTACCATTTTCCATGAATACGTGCGCTCGTTATCACAGTAAAAGTAACTCATACTTTTCAGAATTTAATTATTATTTTGGAAACATTTTTACGTGCTCCTTCTGACCATATTGTTTATATACTTTGTGAGAAAAGTGATAGTTTTAACCTTTTCTGCGAATACGCTCACTATCGGAGTAAACAAAAGCATACTTTTAGAATTTGATTAATAGGGAATATAATATGGAATTGCGTTATCTAAAGAGCATGCTTGCCAGCGCGGTGACATCACCGCTTTTTCCCTCTGAATAGCTAATCAAATAATAACATGCCTATTCTACTCTGAGAATGTAGGGGGGGAGGAAAAGTGCCTTTTTCTGGTGTTTTGGTTGGTCTTTTCACTGATAAAGGTGTTCACAAAAACTACAGTATGCTTAAGAGTTGTTAAACTGGTTTTTATTTATTTTTCGACACAGCCAGCCGGCCCGAACCACACAGACACCAGCTAGCCTGCTAGAGCACCACAATTCACACGCAACCACATCACAGATCACAGATCTGTCCCAGTGTGTGAGATATTGCTGTTTGATCTTTGATCTGAGCTTTAATAGAGAGCTTATCTCTATTAATATAACTATCGAGTGGTATTAAATGCAACTGTTTTGTATAGATGACACTTTTCTAAAATTTATTTAAAAAATAAAAACAACTACAATCTAATCTTTCCACATTTGATTCCATGAGGAAGTATTATACACTCCCGCTTTGTTTAACGATGGTATGAAAAATAAATCTAAGTTGTGAGAAAGCTATGCTTAAAGTTAATTAAGGGACTTAGAAAGCAAAGATAACGATTGACATTGCATTGTCAGATTGTGAATCAATAAAGGCATTTAAACACGCATTTGCGATTTTAATTCCTAGAGTTACGAAAACACTTGCTGTGTGTACAAAGTACATTGTGACTGTTTTCACAGCCTTTACTGTGTAGTTTTGAAGCAATTGTTTTTACCACGCTCAAATATTCTTTTGTTCATATCTTCCCAAGGGAAACACAGAAAGCCTTCAAACCAAATGCGTTTTAAAGACCACTACTTGTGAAAATTTTCACAGCCTCAACATAAAACTATCAGTGAGCTAATTGTCTTTTTTTAAACCTCCGGTTTTTCATCAATGCATCATTATGCACTAACTGGAAACCGGGGGGACCGCTGTGTACACAACACGAGAAATGCTGCTCAATACGGCTGTAAGAAACCCGTATATCACCATAGGAAGCATTACAGCGCAGCCTCCAATTAACCAGACTGTAAGCACGGGAACAAAGCTTTGTTTGATTTCTAAAACCCTTCTTTATGTCCTATTTTCACTCATTGTCAACTATATACACAATACTGCTGACAGCAGGAAAATTCAAATATTCTTTACTCAGCAGTTTATTAAAAACAGCTCCCATAATGTTCAAACCGATGTTTTTTACACAGAAGACTGCGTTCTGAATCTCTTTTTCTCGTGCTTTTATTTAATGTGACACTGCTATCCCTGCCTGACCTTGTACAGAAAGCAGCTCTTCATTGCCAGTTGATCAATTAGCAGAGCACAGGCCTAAGAAAAATGCATGTAGGTGGAGTTGCAGAAGATTCACTTCAGTTTGAACTCAAGAACAACTCTTTAAGTATGACCTCAGCTCTTAAATTACTCTCTTGTAACCTCTCACTGTAAAGAAGCCAATTACATGGTTTTGACCTTCTTGATTGGCATGCTAATTGCCATAATCTGGTGCATTTATTGACAAACTATGGATCTTCTGACATATTGCATGATGTAAGTCTCCAAAGTTTTGAGCAAACCTTGTTCTTCATATGTTGAGTTTTTTCAAGATTATTACTGATGACTAACACTGCTGTTTTATGGTGACAGATTTTGTTACACTTATGTTGATTCACATAGAATACTTTAATATTCTGTGATGACTGTGAATATTGATAGGGTGTACTCACAGTATGGTCATTTAAGAGCATGTGTACTGTAGGGCTGCAAGCTACCTTCTGTAGTTTAGAATCTAAAATTTTGTCCCGCTGCCTCTTGAATTTGGGCCTAAGCTAGCTTTGAAGCTATCCTTGTGTAAAGAAATGTATCCTATTCTCAGTCCTAAATGAAATCCCTCTTATTTTTCAATTTTAATCCAAGGTAAAATCTTTTAAATGATGGGTGCTCCTACAGTTAAAGGACCCAAATAATCTAAAAGCTTCACAGCTCAAGGGCAAAGTATCCATAGATTATGCCAAAGCTATTTAAATCAAATGGCTTTTTTTATTCCTTTTCAGGAACATATTTGTAGCAAACAAATTATGCCTAGGGACATTTTTTATAGCAAGAAATTATGTTCTGTCTGTACAACTGAAACACATTTTAGAGTACTGTCACAATGCTTTACTGTTTTAATTATTCCAAACATTTCTGGCTCCTGCATGCCAAACAACATGGTCTTTAACATCATCCCTGAAGACATGGTCTTCCCCCCTTTGTTTTAATATTATTGGATAGAACACTGAATTGCATACATATTTTATCATTAAAATTGTCGCATCTGATTTCTATTGTTGTGATGGTTGTGCATGAATGTAATAAGGAATACAATGATTAAAAAAAGATTTGATTTATCAATAAACACTTCTGTGTTTCCTTTTTGTATTGCTGTTAGATTCCTTTCCCCTAGTTTACAGAACCAATACTCCTGCAGATAAACCTATAGTCCTTCCACTGAACTATGCTTTGTTTCTTTCAAATCTATCACTGCATATCCTGCTTGCAAAACCTACCACTGTGACATTGTGCATACCATACCCTCATCAGACCAGAGTTTGCAAAATGTACATATCCAGGTATCTGAAAAAATAGCCAGGTATCTGAAAGAAAGGCTTCACATATCAAAGCAAGGTTGTGATGGGCCAGTGGGCGTGCCTAGTGTGTAAAACCCTTGGTTCAGTACACTGGTCAAATGTTCCGAGGTCAAATTCTTCCAGGACGACGGCACTGGAAATTTATGGCGCGCCCTCTCTTTAAAGCCCTGGCCAAATATGAAGACAGTACGTACAGTTATAATTCAAACTGAATTAAAAACTACACATCCCAGTTACCATGGTGGTGCTTGTGATCATTGTGTTTAACCAATGAAACAGGGCGGAAAATGACTTTGGGGCTGAATTTCGAAAGCTTAACCTATCAGCAACAAAGTGAAATCTACATGATGGGCTACCTCAAACTGTCAGTTACACAACTGTGTATGTCGCTTAAGCCACTCCTATTTGGCATTTTAGTTATGGAGGCAGAAAGAGCCCCCCCCCCGTCTGGGTGCCTGACTTGTCGCCATCTTTAACCGTTCCGTGTCCGAATCGCAGTAGGTAAATTAATCCCAGCTACATTACATATATATTTTTGTGGTAAGAAGGAGCAAAACATCAGTATTTACCGCTAGTAATTAGTGTATGTTTATAGTTGTTATCTGAGCCTAAATATAAAGTTAAAATCTCAACAAAGCAATGTAGGAATGGGCACACAGAAATACAGAGAAAATAAATCCTTTCTGACGTCTAAAATCAGTTTCGATCAAGGTCTCCAAAACGAACAAGAAAAATAACATTTTCAGAGGGCAATTACCCTGTGTTTATATAGAATAAGTGATTTATGAGCAATCTAATTTCTTATTCATTTAAAACAGTGAAATGTCAGCTGCAAAAGATCGCACCAGAGACAGCACTATCTCTGCCTGTCATAGACGTTCAGGAAAGGGTGAATGAAGTCATGTTAAGTACAATAATTTGGTGATCAATAATAACAGTTGTAGGACAAGAAACAAAAGATATTGAAAACCTAAGCTTTTTAAGGCTAAAACTAAAATTCATTCTACAAATTAAGGCAAATGAAAATTCAAGACGTTAAAGTGCTAGAGGTGTAAAAAATACAAACATGCACATTAGCAAAAAGTTTTAGAAATGGAGCAGGTGTTACTTTGAAAATAAGCAAACAGAAAAAATCCATGACTATATATAGTGCAGAAGAGGGATGCAGGAACACTTGCTTAGATATACAAAAAAATCATAAAAAGAACATACAAGCATGTTCATCATGTACATGAACATGTACATCAATTTCCCTTCGGGATCAATAAAGTCTTATTTATCTCTAAACATGAAACAGAGTGAGGAATCAGAAAATTAGCATGCATAAAAAAACACAATTCTGTCAGTGAACCCTTAATGAATTAATAGCAAACATGGTTTCATGGAGGGCTTCTCAGATAGTTGGGCATTCAGGTAGATTGCCAGGTGAAAGAATTTGTAAATATAGCTTGTTAAAGCAAGTCAGTTTTTCGCAACACATAAAATACATTTTTCCAAGAAAGTTTAGCCCTTGTCACTAATGAAACCACCAAATAAAGACATAAATATAGAAATCTAAAGATTTTTTTATTCAATGTTGGTAGCAGGATGAACTGTCAGGCTGAGCTAAGTGTATATTTTGTCGCAGAGTTGCTGCAAGATGTTAACAGTGAAAAAAGGTATTTAGAAATGAGTCATTTCAAGAAGGACATTTTCAGATAATTGTAAATCTAGCAGGATAGAGAAAGCACAGAAAATAGGCAGTTAGATTGATCAGATTGGTATGAAAAGCCATTTAGCAACAATTTATTACAGTGCAACAATTTATTACAGTGCTAAACTTAATATAATTGATTACTAATAGTTTATGCTAACACCTATCTTTCTTAATTAGATGTATTTAAAACAATGAACTAAGTGTAACATAACATTCAGAAATACAATCGAGAATAGTTTTGTGGTGTTTGTATAGATGAAACGTTTCTAAAATGTATAACAAAATTAAAGACGATTAAAATCTGTAATTGTTCCACTTGTAATGTCATTAGAAAGTACAAGTTCCTGCTGTGTTTAAGGATGGTATTAAAAGGAAGTCTAAGTGGTGAGAAAGCTGTGCTTAATGATAATTAAGGGACTTAGAAGTAAAAAGAGATGCTTCATATTGCTTGATTATTTTTAAAAACTAAGTTATAAATGCAGATGCGATGGATGCCATAAGCTCTCCAGGCAGCAGAACGTTCGTTCTGTACTGCTGAACTCTGCGTCTCCTCACTCTCTCGGTGCCACCCCCCTCTCTGAGGGAGCGCAGTGGGCGGTACGCTATTTTCAGAGCCTCTGATTGGAAAAAAAAGACCTGCTGATCAGTTTCACACAACAGGAAGAGAAAAGTGGGATTTTTTCTTTTTGAAACGTGTGTTGTCTTTATGAAATTCGTGTATTTTAAATGTTTAATTAAGAAGTAAAAATCTTAGCATACACAAAGATTCTGAGCTGATCACGAGGAAGAAAAATCACCCATTTTTCGCGCATAAAAAGTGGTTTTTAACTCTCGAAACCTTTTTTGATAGGTTTTAGTCGTGCAATGTCTAAGTTAAGCACCAACATAACATATAACATCATTATATCTCATTTTTAATTTCTTTTTTAAAAAATTCAAAATTGTTTGCCCAGCCTAGTTACAGCATAATGAGTATTATCCACGTGTAATGTCATTAGAAAGTACAATAAGTTCCTGGTTTGTCTAACGATGGTATCAAAAAGTGGTCTAAATGGTGAGAAACCCGTGCTTAATGATAATTAAGGGACTTAGAAGTCAAAGAAAATGATTTACGTTGTTTAATTTTAAACACTAAATTATTAATGCAGACACAGAAGCTGATCACGTGGAAGAAAAATCACCTGTTTTTCGCACATAAAAAGTGGTTATTAACTATCGAAGCCTGTTTTCATAGCTTTTAAAGTAGTGCAATGTCTAAGCAGGAACATATCATTATATCTCGTTTTTTATTTATTTTTTAAGAAATGAAAAAAATAGTTTGCCCAGCCTAATTTTAACGACCTCTACTTTAAAATTACATAAAACTATATACACAATACTGCTGACTGCAGGAAAATTCCTGTTCTTTACTCAGCAGCTTATTAAAAACAGCACCCATGGTGTTCAAGCCAATTTTTTTTACACAGAAGACTGACCCAGGTTCACGTTGTGAATCTGTTTTTCTAAGAAAACGTGTCAGTCTGTCCATAAGGGGAAGGTGGACTGTCTTTCATTGGAAGACTTGCCCTATTCTACATTGAAAATGAAGAAGCTGAGCGAACACTTGTGAAACAGGTTTGTTTACAAACAATGTAGACACAGAGACTCAGACTTTGTGGAGTGAAATTTGGCACAGCCAGCACTCCCGAGAGAGAGAGCAGAGCAGACACAGGGGTACGAAAGCCGGGCGATCTCCCCAGACTGTACGCCCATTTCAAAATGGGTCAGCTCCACTGGTCAGCAGCTTTCCTAATCCTCACCCTCATCACTACCACTCCTGTCCTGCCCTTCACCGCGTACCCCAGCCGGGCACTCTTCGGCCGCAGCGCCAGGCGAATATGCAACATTAATGTAGGGCTTGCGGATTTGCACCCTACACCCTGCTATACTGCTGTGTACATTAAGTACGAACATGTTGTGATATTTAGAAATATAAAAAATGTCAATATAATGCCAATAATATTTGCTATTTTAGTTTTCCAAAGAAATGTTTATTTGTTAAAAGAAAACATATAATGATTGCTGGATTTGAACACCCGACCTCACGCTTATAAGTCAGTCACTAAAGCTATCACGCCACAGACACAGTGACATAGCCTAGTGGTGAAACAGCCATACACATATCAATGGAAAGTCTTATACAACTGTTGGTGCAACAGTACATTAATATAATTCTATCATTATTAATATCTTTAGATACGCGATTCCATATTATATTCCCTATTAATCAAATTCTAAAAGTATGCTTTTGTTTACTCCGATAATGAGCGTATTTGCAGAAAAGATTAAAATGATCAATTTTCACAATGTATATAAATGTACAGTAATATGGTCAGAAGGAGCACGTAAAAACATTTCTGAAATAACCACGTAATAATAATTACACTTAAATAGCACTTTTCTTGACACTCCACTCAAAGTGCTTTACAGGTAATGGGGACTCCCCTCCACCACCACCAATGTGCAGCATCCACCTGGGTGATGCGACAGCAGCCATAGTGCACCAGAACGCTCACCACACATCACCGGGGAGGAGAGCAGAGTAATGAACCCAATTCATAGATGGGGATTATTAGGAGGCCATGATTGGTAAGGGCCAAGGGAAATTTGGCCAGGATGCCGGGGTTACACCCCTACTCTTTTCGAGAAACACCCTGGGATTTTAAATGACCACAGAGAGTCAGGACCTTGGTTTTACATCTCATCCGAAGGACGGCGCCTGTTTACAGTATAGTGTCCCCGTCACTATACTGGGGCATTAGGACCCACAAGGGCCACAGGGTGAGCACCCCTTGCTGGCCCCACTAACACCTCTTCCAGCAGCAACCTTAGTTTTTCCCAGGAGGTCTCCCATCCAGCTACTGACCAGGCTCACACCTGCTTAGCTTCAGTGGGTTGCCAGTTGTGAGTTGGAGGGTAATATGGCTGCTGATATATAAGCCTTTGATGCTTAAAATGTTTAGGGAGAAAGTGGAATACTGGTGTGTATTTTTTCTTTTAACCACCAAGACCAGCCATATACAGTTTACATCATATGTTTATTTTCCTAAATTAATATAGTTTATGATCCTCAGAGGCGTAATGCTCCTCTTCTTTTTATGCTCAGCTACTAAAATTTCTCTTTAGTTGTAAAATTCCATATAAATATTCAATACTAAGCGGATTAAAATGTGCACAGTAAAGAGATTAAATTATTAAATCTTTTCACTACCAACCAATGCACCACGAGAGCCCCTGTCAGTCATTTTGGCCAGCCAATCACATACCGCGGTACAGCGCGGTGGCTCGTGCGTAGTTGCGTGTGGTACGGGTTTGTACCGCTAACTTTGAATGGCTGCATCTGTATTTTTTTACACAATCTTGCAAATTAATATTTTTACAAGATGTGGAAGTGCAACAATTTATCACAGTTTGAAATGTAATACTAATTATTGATTACTAATAGTTTGTGCACCAGATGCCTGAATTTATTTAGATGTATATAAAATATTGAACTGTGACATAACAGTCAACTATACAATCGACCCTGTAACAATGAGCAGGTAGGTAGTATGGATCCTGTGCAGGACTTCAGGAGAGAGAGAGAACACCAATACAAATTCCTAAGCAAAACTTAATTCAGGAAACAAACAAGAAGATCAGAAAACAATAGAGACACTAGAAAGCAACAATCTGAAATGCTAAATCATAAACGGGGGGCAAGCTAGAAGGTTAGATACCAAATATAAACTAGTAATGAATAACAAGCACTTGGGAGCTTGAGGAGAATCCACAATAGTGAGCGGGGAGGTGAGGAAAGAGGGGAACTGAAATACTGACGGAAGTGAACGGTGATAGGTACATTACTTGCGGCGTGAGCTCTTGTTAAACACAGTGCATGTGGAATGCAATGATAATAATAATAATACAATACATACAATACAATCAGTACAGTGAGAATTGCACTAAGAAGAGTTACTCACAGTCCAGAACATACAAAGAACAACCCAGAACAGTACACAAAAAGTTGTATTGCGCAATATAAGTATAAATATAAATGAATTACACAAGTCCCTGGCATATATTACACAAAAACAGTTGTAAACGGGAAAGCCAGATGTAGCAGACAGTTTACTGTTCAGTCCAAAAACAGGTCAATGTCAATGTTGCCCCTGCCCAGAAGTGGATGCGTTGTACAGTCTTATGGCAGAAGGCAAGAATGACCTCCTGTAGTGCTCCCTGTCGCACCATGGATGGATCAGCCTATTGCTGAACGTGCTCTTCATTTCCACAAGCATTTCCACGTCATAGAGGGGATGGGAGACATTGTCCATGATGGCCTCTAGTTTGGACAACATTCTCTTCTCAGCCACTACCTCCAGGGGGTCCCAGTGACTGAGCTTGCTCTTCTGATGAGCTTGTTCAGCCTAAATTCTAATTCTAAAATTCTAAAAAGTATGTGTTTTTCACTATGATAATGAGCGCAAATATTCATAGAAAAGGTTAAAACATGATAACTTTTTATGAAGTATATAAACTTAATATAGCAAGAAGGAGCACATAAAAATTTCTCCAAAATAACTACAGTATGTAACCAAATGAAAGACTTTAATGCTTAAAATGTTTATGAAGAAAGTGGAATACTGGTGTGTATTTTTTATTTAAACTACCAATACCAGCCATATACAGTTCACATAATATGTTTATGTTCCTAAATTAATAACGTTTATGACCTTCAGATGCATTATGCCCCTCTTCTTTTTATGCTCAGCTACTGAAATTTCTCTTAAGTTGTAAAAGTCCATATTAGTATTCAATATGAAGCGGATTTAAACATGCACAGTAAAGAGATTAAATGAAGCAACCAATGAACCACGAGTGCCACCTGTCGGTCATGTTGGCCAGCCAATCACCCTTTTTCATGCATAAAGTCTTTATTGAACACATTGTGATATATAAAAATAAAATGTCATGTAATGGAAAGTTACTGAGAAAAGGTGTTTTATCCTAAAAATGTTGTTTACGGACAGAGCTGTGCTGCAGAAGCAGCTGGATACTTAGAACAAAGTGTGATAGCACCCAACTCGTCAAGGACACGGGATGTTTTAATAATGTTTATATCTTCTGCTTGAAGAAGGGAGTATGAGAAACTATTTGAATAACTGCTCTTCTTTGCTTAAAGCAAAAACCTATAAGGAATGGAAAATTACTGCTTTGCCTGTCCTGGAAGTGTTGCATCAGCTTAAAAAATATATAAAACAAGGGCTCTCCCTGCTTGCTTTTGAATCAGCTTTCACTTCTCTGCACAGACGCGTGATGGCTTTTTCCCATATTGCAATATGAAGTGAATGAGAATACCTCTCCTGGCTCTTCTTCGATAAAATTCCACGACAGTCAATATATTTTACATAATATTTACTACTTTATTTTGAAAAAAATAATCTTTTTTGTTGCAAGAAAAACACATGCCTTGACTGGGAATCAAACACTGGCTGCTGGGTACAACCGCATGCACCTAATCCACTCTCCCAAGGAATCATTTAGAGAGTGTGCTGAAACAGGTTAAAATGTTTCTAATACTTCGAGCTATATAAATATACATAAGAGGGATACTGTTGTGTATTTTTTATTTAAACTACAACTGCCAGCCAATTTATATTTCTAAATTAATATAATTTATGACGTTCAGAGACATTATGCTCCTGTTAGGCAGTAAGAGCTTAGTAGCAGCCTGGGGTTTTCTGGATGTTAGGCCTCTGAAACACCTTGTTTGTAAATACTGTACATAGAGTAACTTGTATGTTGTATCTTTTGTTGTGTGTAGTGTAGTTTATGTCTTGTCATTGTAATAAATACTGTATTTTTTAAAGTGTGGATTATTACTCCTCTCACCGAATCTGTGCCAGAGAACAAAGCATTCACATGCCTCTAATTATACCAACCACTCTGGTATATTCTAAAGAAATCAATTACAATTGGTTGTTACGAATAATTATTTTACTTATTGACTTAACTGCTCGGTCAATTCCTGATGTTCACCATTTTTGTATCCCCCATTAGTAACAGTATTGGTGAATATAATTGCAGTTCTACTGTTTATCGCCTAATATTGCGATAATGATACATGTGTTTTGTACTTGGTGATGTGGTTGTTGGGGTTACTCACAAGTTCAGACTTAGCGTTTTCACATTGTGCATGTGCTGTGTTCATGTTAATGGTTTTAAAATAAATCACAATTTTTATTTATTCGTGGAATAGTTTGTCTTACATATTGTCACACTGTTAGACTATGTACTGCAATGAGGAAAACAATTATTTGTCCCAATTGGGATTTTTTAAGCAAAGCTTTCTCATCTCCCAACAATCTATACACGCAAAACACATGAAGTCATATCTAAAGATACACCAGAAAAGTAGTGTACATGTCAATGAACTGCAGTATTATCGTATACCATACTGTATATACACTGTATATAGAGTATGATAACCTATGGTTTTAAAGCCACTACAGTACAGTATGTGTGAAACACATTTTTGTAATCAAAATGTAAAGTGAAATTGTTTCTTGATAACTTGTTGCTGAAATTTGCTGTGACAAGACAGAATATAGATTTTCTCAATGCAGATGTAAACCTGAAAGAGGCACATTATGTTAACAGCAAGCTATTATAAATAAACAATTTCTTTATATTTCGGGATGTGTGAAAAAAACAAAGTAATGGTCTGCCTGGGTTGCAGGCGAGTATCTAAATCAGTAGTTCTCAAACTTTTTGGACCAAGTTCCACCCCTGATCAAACCAAAGCATCCAAGTACCACCTACAAGTTATCTTCTCATAGGAACTCCAGAAAATCTCAATGACCAACATGAGCACACGTGCATGCACACACTCACATACACATATAATAAATATTATAATAATAAACTTTATTTGATAAAGCGCCTTTAAAGGTGGCTTCTCAAACCTATTTACAGAATGACAAAAGGAACAACAACAATTAAAAATAAACAATAAAGAAAGCACCATTTCAGTAAGAGGGGTAAGCATGTTTAGTTGAGCAAAGCAAATGTGAATTAATTGGTCGAGCCTTGATACAATTTACTCTCTTAATTTGTGCAACTACATCGCTATGTTGGCTTGTCATCGCTTTAGCACAGTCTATACAAATTTTATCCAGTCGATGCCATTCTCTTCAATAAATTCATACAGAAGCTGAAATATGTGCTCCCCTGTAGTTCCTATTGGTAGCGGCTTACAGAACAGAAAGTCCTCATGGGACATGCCCTCAAATTCGTATCTAACATAAACGTGCAAATTGTCCAAATCAACGAAATTTACAGACTCATCTAATTGTAGTGAAAAGCATCTGCTCATCTTAACGCGCTCTATCAGCATACTTTTGACATCATCCGACATATCAATAATTGTGAGTGACTGTGTCTTTGGGAGGGGGCAGCATGTCAAGCAGCTTTTTCTCCACACATAATACGTGTCAGCTCTTATGCCAACGGTAAACAAAGTTCTTCACAAATAATGTGGGGCTTACCTGCTTTAGCAATCCACAAGCTTGCATTTTTCCCCGTTTCCATTTCAAGAGTCCGTCTCAGAAGTTAAAAGAAGTTTTTATTTCATGCGCATGGGAGTGAAACACATAGACGCTCGGTGTATTTTTCTCAAATTAATCTAGAACAGTTCTTAAATATTTGTCTGTTTTTCTGTTTATTTTTCTGTATCTATCATGCTTTCCTATGCTCACAAGATTGCCAGTGTTCATAGTACACATTTCTATGCTTTCCTGTGCTTACAACATTGGCATTGTTCCAAAATCACGCACATTCTCCTACCTCCCTATTTGCTGGAGATAACTTTTTTTAAATACAATTGGCCACTTACGTTCATAGCATGCATGCCTATAGAATGGTATAGAATTACATTGTAGCCCTTGTGTCCACTCAAGTATAAGCACACGCTGTATCGTAGTATGTAGGCTGCTTATTCGACACAAACTAATATTATTAAAATAGAAAATATGAAAACCCGTCCCAATTTTTCAGTGCACACATGTTCCAGGGTCATATGGCGTACCTCCTGGCGGCACTCCAGTACGCGTACCAAAGTTTGAGAACCACTGATCTAAACCATTGTACTAAACTATCATTTGGGTGCATCATGCTACATTATGGTGTATGAGTGTTTTGTTGTCCATTACAACTACAAGGATGGAAAAAGTAGTTAAAACGAACATCAAAATGTTCTACAAGTGATATTTGTGGCTGCAAAATTTCTTTAGTTAAATGATTCCATATTAATATTCCCTGTCAAGTGGTATTAAATCAGTACTACTACAACTTTTTTTTACAACAATTACATTGTCAAGTACAGTTTTCTTATTACATATTCTTAAAAAAGGTTAAAACATTATAGCTTTTTACGAGGTATATAAACTTGATATAGTTAGAACAAGCACATCCAAACCTTTCCAAAATAACCACCATAAGTTACCATGTTAAATATTTTGATGCATAAAATGTGTATGAAGAAAGTGGAATACTGTTATGTCTTAAAAGTCTTTCTATGACTTTTGTTAGCTTAAGATAAAGAATAGAGTGTTGAACTTTAAATGTTTAATGTTCTTTATGGGATTTTAGAGACGGGTACCAAATTGCATTTCCTAAGTATTTTTTAAAATTAGGAGTAACACATTAATCACAGCTACCATGCAATAAGAGAGTTAATTTTGAAACAAAGTTTTTTTTTTCTTTATATTTCCAGGTAGTGGATTTATACTGGGGAATAGATCCAGAGGAATGGGACAATCCAGAGCTACAGCGGATGAGAATGAAGCTCCTGGAAGAGTGCTTGAAAACATCTTCAGGTCCATGTTTTGTTGTGGGTATATTTAGATATGTTTTTAAATTTCATCCCTTGCACATTTTTTGATTGACTTGGTCAATGTGACTTTTCTTCTGGAAAAGTTATAAAAAGTTAATGGTTTACAGATCTTTTGAATTTGGACATAAGTTCCAGGAAGAATCACCTATTTTAAAATGTAAGATTCCTCTCCCACACAATTTATTTATTTATTTCCTACTTGTTTTTACAATTTTTTGTCTAGTTTTATTGTCTGTTCTGTCACATCCACTCTGTACAGATGCAGCCATTCAAAATGCATGGTAAAAACCCGTAATGCGCAAAATTATCTACAGTTTATCATGTTATACAGCAGTACATGATTGGGTGGCCAGAATGACCAACAGGTGGCACTCGTGGTGCATTGGTTGTAAGTGAAACGATTGCTTAATTTAATCTCTTTACTGTGTATGTTTAATCTGCTTTATATTGAATATTAATATGGAATTTTACAACTCAAGGGAAATTTTAGTAGCTGAGCATAAAAAGAAGAAGAGCATAACATGTCTGAAGGTCATAAACAATATTAATTTAAGAATATAAACATATTATGTTAACTGTATATGGCTGGTATTAGTAGTTTAAATTAAAAATACACACCAGTATTCCACTTTCCTCAAAAACATTTCAAGCGTCAAAGTCTTTCATTCGGTTACATACTGTGGTTATTTTGGAAAAGTTTTTACATGCTCCTTCTGACTATATTAAGTTTATGTACCTCACAAAAAGTTATGTTTTAACCTTTTCTATGAATACGTGCGATCATTATCGAAATAAATATTTTTTATAATTTGATTAATAGGGAATATAATATGGAATCACGTATCTAAAGAAATGAATAACTATATAATTATATTCATATAACTCAAATTATTACAGTAGTACACTTTCTTTGAAAACATCTGCATCAGTTGGACTCATTCACCCGCGATTACTTGGAAATCTTTTGCCTGCCTTTTTCATTTATAGCTTAAATGGTCTCTCAATGTTCACACTCCCAGTAAAATAAAGAAAAAGTTTTTCGCATTTCCAACACCCCTGGAGAGACAAAGTTGATTAAAACTCATTCAAAAGGGTGTATTGTGTTTTAACATGCTTTGCTTAACAGATCCGCTTGTAAGAGTAAGGTGACTTTCAGCTCCATTATATAAAGCTACAGTACAGTCAGATTTTAAATTCTTCAAGCAAAATTAGCTGTTTGTCAAAATCTGCTACTTTGCAAGCAGTACACGACTTCTCAAAAGGTATCTTTTGTCTCTCGAGCAAACGTAACAAAGGTTTATTTTTTATAATTCCAAAATTTGAACAGTCCTCAGGGACTCATTATAGTATTGCAGCGAATACGGTTCGCGCAGGAAAATCAAAATACCGCCCCAGCCGGGTCTCACCTCCCGCTGTTACAAAGCTGTATGGTTTCAATGTATGTATGAAATATCTTTTCTTACTCCAGTTATTAATCCAATCTATTTTTACTCATCCAGCTATGTAAAAAATATAGCCAAAAGGATCACTGTAAAGGTTAAATTCCAGCTGAAAAGAGCCAACAAAACCTCTGTTGAATAACACAGGAGACTTGGGTTTGAGCCCATGTGGTGAAGGTTATTTTAGCTGCTTAGTTACACGACTCCATATAAATATTACTATCAAGAGGTATTAAATTGGTACAACTTTTGTGAAATTCAAGTATTTTAAACGTTTAATTAAAAAGTACAAATCTTACAGCGTACACAAAGATTCTAAGCTGATCACGAGGTAGAAAAATCACCTGTTTGTCGTGCATAAAAAGTGGTTTTTAACTATCTAAACCAGTTTTTTACAGCTTTTAAAGTCATGCAATGTTTGAGTTAGGCAGGAACACGTCATTGTATCTGTATATATTAAAATAAAAAATAATAATTTACCCGTCGTGTAATGATAAGCTGTTCCCTGATTACTGGCAATTGTAAAAAATAATCCTTCCCCCCTCCCTCGTTTAATTTAAAGATTTCGATGAAGAAATCCTTAAACACAAAACCATCACGTATAATAATTCATCCAGCTGGTTCCCTGTTGAATGACGCTGACCGACCAGGTTCAATTCCAGGCGGTGTACTATAAAGTACAGTTTAATCTTTTTTTTAAATTCCAAGTTAAATTGTTGGCTGATTACTGGCTGCGGAAATTTGGATTAAGACAAGATATAGATTTTCTCCATTCGGGTGTAAACCTGAAAGAGACACATCGGGTTCACAATAAGCTATAATAGTGGACTACATTTGTGTATTTGGCTCTATGAGAAACAAACCGAAAGTAATGCTGTGATTGCGATTTGAACTGCCTGAGTGCAGCTCACTACATAACAGTGCTCATTACCACTACAAGGACAATAGAAGTTTTTTTTTTTTAAAAAGAAACGAATGTCAAAATGTTTCCAAAATGTCCATTATACTTAGTTACACACTTCCATATTAATATAACTATCAAGTGATGTTAAAAAACTACATTTATCTTTCTACAATAACAGCAAGTTGTGTTATTACAATGTATTCTTAAAAAAAGGATAAAACGTTCTTACAGTATGAAGTACAGAATATAAGCTTAATAATGTTAGAGCATGCACGTTAAAACCAGAACCCATATAAGTTACCAAGTTAAATACTTTGATGAATAAAATATGTATGCATAATTAAAATATTTATGATGGAGGTGGAAGGTTGTATACTTTTGTCCAACTGAGCACTCTTGCTTTTATAAAATATACAGACTTTTTAATGTTTTATGATTAACATGCTGTAATACACAGTTTAAAACTATTAAAAGTCTAAAGAGTATACAACTTAAATTCTTAATTGGAAGAAGATTGTCCCTCAGCAGTGACCAGGATTCGAAACTGCGTTTGCTAGTGACAGCTCAAATGCTGTACATGAGACATTAAGCTTTATTAGCTCCACCTGGCAGTTTTTCAAGGTGCTTCTGGATACTATTATCATATTTCAATTAACATGCGGTATGATGTGGTATATTGTGTCACGCCCAACGCGTTTTAATGCAGCGTACCTCGGTCATTTTGAATGGCTCGATCTGTATCTCAGCCTCCACTAAAGAAACATCTTCTCCATAAGGGCTTCAATATTTTATTTTTTCCAATGTACTCTTTATACATTGTAGATTGTTTTAGTTACAATTATGAATCACTATTTGGAGTTTGGTGGCAAGAAAACATACAGTAGCATTCCCATCCTCTGTTTTCCATCATAAATGTCTTATTGGTAATTTCCCATTCTGTGCTTCACTACAATTTATTTAAATGAGAATGGTTTTCATTCATTCCAGTAAATCTCATTTTTAATACTTACAGCTTCCTCTTGCTATACGTTTCTATTACAAGCTTTTAACAAAAAGGGACTTTAATGTTACAGATGAAGACATGTCCTTGACAAATATAAAATAGGCTTTCCAAGATCATAATTATGAAATGAGTAATTATATTTGAAGATATTATTTGAAGATAGTATATAGTATCTAGTGTACACTCTATCTTGAGACATTATGGATACATTTTTACAAATTTTAAGGACATAGTTAAGTTTTGGAAATGTTTGGTTTCTTCATTATCAACTTTTGTAGAAGAAGAAGATATTATCAGTTCTTATCTAGTACTCTCCTTCTAATGCATTCTAATGCTGGCGTCTGATAGCAACAAAGATGTACCTGCAACCATTAAAGAATTACAGATGCAGCCATTCAAAATGCACGGTACAAACGCAACTACCCACAAGCCACCGCAGTGCACCGAGGTAAGTGATTGGCTGGCCAAAATGACCGACAGGGGCACTCGTGGCTCCTCAGTGAAATACAGTAATGTTTATGTTCCTAAATTAATATCGTTTATGACCTTCAGATGCATTATGCTCCTCTTCTTTTAATGCTCAGCTACTAAGATTTCCCTTTAGTGGTAAAATTCCATATAAATATTCAATACTAAGCAGATTAAAATGTGCCCAGTAAAGAGATTAAATTATTAAATTTTTTCACTGCCAACCAATGCACCACGAGTGCTCCTGTCGATCATTTTGGCCAGCCGCGGTGCCCTGCGGTGGCTTGTGGGTAGTTTACCGTACCGCGGTTTTGTACCGTGTATTTTGAATGGCTGCATCTGTATCTATCTAAACTATGGGACAGAATTCTGGGGTCTCCCTATACCAGAGATTACGGTTGGGCTTCAGAATGGTGATTGGCTGACACCATCTGACACCCCTCTGATTGGGGAAAAAAGATGTGCTGATCTGCTCTCCAGGAAGTCAACAACATATGTTGTTTCTATTCGAAACGCGTATTTTAAAAGTTTAATTAAGAATTAAAAACCTTACAGCGTACACAGATTTCTAAGCTGAATAGGAGGAAGAAAATCACCCGTGTTTTATTTATTTTATTTTTATTTAGATTAAGAGTTCCCGTCACCCCCATTTCCATTTAAATCGCAAACCCGTGTTTAATTAAATGTCTTTTAACGTAAATCGTTACCTTTGTCTTCTGCATAATAATGTTCACCACTCTGTCCAGCAAATTAATAATGAACTTTATTTTATATAGCGTTTTAAATGAATAAGTAATTGGATTGCTCATAAACCTAATCACTTATTCTACATAAACACAGCGTAATTGCTCTCTGAAAATGCTCTTTTTCTTTTAATTTAGGCTCAGATTTCAACTATAGATCATACACTAATTACTAGCAGTAAATACTGATGTTTTGCTCCCTCTTACCACAAAAATATTAAAAATAATGTATTGTAGCTGGGATGAACTTTTTTTCGAACGTGTCTCTACCTACTGCGACTCGGACACGGAATTGTTAAAGATGGCGACAACTCAGGCACCCAGAGATGGGGGGGTGTCTTTCCGCCTCCACAAACTAAAATGACAAATAGGAGTAGTTTTTAATTCAGTTTGAATTATAACTGTACGTACTGTCTTCGTATTTGGCCAGGGCTTTAAAGAGAGGGTGCGCCAACATTTTTCGGTGCCGTCATCTGCGCTTTAAAGGTACCCCTGTCGCGGTAGAATTTGACCTCGGAACGTTTACCCAGCGTAATTATTGTATTTCATTTCACTTTGACAGATTGTCTTTAAATCAGTTGTTGTCAGAATATCCCCACCTCCAAACAAGAACAAAATTGCAACGATTTTATTAACTGGCTGTTTCAGTAACCTACAGTATGTATTTAAAGTAATAATTTAACAATATATGTAAATGTTTTAAGATACGTTTATGTTGTGAATGTCTGTAGATTGTATCTTATTTTTAGTTTTTGTTTTGTTTCACGTTAATTTTATAAGGGAATCTTGATTAAAATACTTTTATTTTTTCACAATCTGGTAATGCCAGACAGAATTCACATTCGCTGCAGCCAAATGGCCTTGCAGATCTGAAAATCAAGGAACAAAACAATTATCGCGCCCGGCTCCTCAATAGAATCACTTTAACATGCTAATGCATTGGTGTAACACTCTGTGTCTACAGTACATTGTGAACAAACCGGTTTCACAGGTATTTTCAACCACCAACCACTGTTGTTTCATCGGTTGTTATCCTGTAAAGCGCTTTGAGGAGGCACCTTTAAAGGCAACATATAAAATAACGTTTATTATTATTATTAATATTGATCATATTTTTCCTGCCAGAACTTGTAAATTGTTGTTGTTATTGTTGTTATCCTGTAAAGCGCTTTGAGAAGCATACTGTCCAGCTTGTCAGGTGCATTCTCTTGTAAAATAATAAGTAGAGCTTTGGGCTTTTGGGCCGCTACTCTGAGTCCAACATCATCGGCCATTCACTGTCCATCCTCCTGCTTCTGACACCAATGTAATGAATTTGGGTTCGTTCAGGACGAACACAGAGACTCAAACTTGTGGAGTTAAAAACTGAGAGAGAGAGAGAGAGAGAGAGAGAGAGAGAGAGAGAGAGAGAGAGAGAGAGAGAGAGAGAGGGACACGGGGTGCGGAACCAAGAAACTATTTACATGGAAAATGGGCGATCTCCCCAGACTGTACGCCCGTTTCACTGTTTATGCTAACACCCAGCTTTCTTAACGCGCATAGTACTACCATAAGTAAGTACTGTATAGTAAGTACTTACTGTGCTTACTGTATTGTTCTTAAGTACTACTACTGTAAGCAAAAAAAAAGAGGGCTTTGGGGGGGGGTGTCTTGCCCCCTTCTACTTTGAAAATACCTGTGAAACCGTTTTAATTCGTCACAGCCAGCACTCC